>NW_027598397.1:0-45942 GCF_964194155.1 Cetorhinus maximus | reverse complement strand
TCAAACAGTGCAAAACAGAGCCAAACAGAGTCAAACATAGCAAAGCAGAGCCAACAGAGCCAAAGAGAGCCAAACAGAGTCAAACCGAGTCAAACAAAGCCAAACAGAGCCCAACAGAGCCAAACAGAGCCAAACAAAGCGAAACAGATCCAAACAGAGCCAAGGAGAGCAAAACAGACTCAAACAGAGCAAAACAGAGACAAACAGAGTCAAACAGAGCAAAACAGAGCCAAACAGAGCCAAACAAAGTCAAACAGAGCAAAGCAAAGCCAAACAGAGCCAAACAGAGCACAACAGAGCCACACAGAGCCAAACACAGCCAAACAGAGCCAAACAGACCCAAACAGAGCCAGACAGAGCACAACAGAGCCAAGCAGAGCCGAGCAGAGCTAAGCAGAGAAAAACAGATCCAAACAGAGCCAAGGAGAGCAAAACAGAGTCAAACAGAGCAATACAGAGCCAAACAGAGACAAACTGAGCCAAGCAGAGCCCAACAGAGCCCAACAGAGCCAAACAGAGCCAAACAGAGGCGCACAGAGCCAAACAGAGCACAACAGAGCCAAGCAGAGCCGAGCAGAGCTAAACAGAGCAAAACAGAGCCAAACAGAGCAAAACAGAGCCAAACAGAGCCAAACAGAGCCAAACAGAGCCAAACCGAGTCAAACAGAGCAAAACAGAGCCAAACAGAGCCAGACAGAGTTAAACAGAGCAAAACAGAGTGAAACAGAGCCAAACAGAACCAAACAGAGCAAAACCGAGCCAAGCAGAGCCAAACAGAGCCAAACAGAGCCAACTGAGCCAAACAGAGCCAAACAGAGCCAAACAGAGCCAACTGAGCAAAACAGAGCCAATCAGAGCCAACCAGAGCCACACAGAGCCAAACAGAGCCAAACATACTCAATCAGAGCAAAACAGAGCCAAACAGAGCCAAACAGACCAAAACAGAGTCAAACTGAGCAATACAGACCCACACAGAGCCAAACAGTGCAAAACAGAACCAAACAGAGAACAACAGAGCCAAACAGAGCCAAACGGAGCACAACAGAGCCAAACAGAGCCAAACAGAGCACAACAGAGCCAAACACAGCCAAGCAGAGCCAAACAGAGCCAAACAGACTCAGACAAAGCAATACAGAGCCAAACAGAGCCAAACAGAGCAAAAAAAGAACCAAACAGAGTACAACAGAGCCCAACAGAGCCAGACAGAGTTAAACAGAGCTAAACAGTGCCAAACAGAGCCAAACAGAGCCAGACAGAGTCAAACAGAGCAAAACAGTACCCAACAGAGCCAAACAGAGACAAACAGAGCCAAACAGAGACAAACAGAGTCAAACAGAGCAAAACAGAGCCAAACAGAGCCAAACAAAGTCAAACAGAGCAAAACATAGCCAAACAGAGCCAAACAGAGCACAACAGAGCCAAACAGAGCCAAACACAGCCAAACAGAGCCAAACAGACTCAAACAAAGCAATACAGAGCCAAACAGAGCCAAACAGAGCAAAAAAGAAACAGACAGAGTACAACAGAGCCAGACAGAGCTAAGGAGAGTCCAACAGAGTGAAACAGAGCCAAACAGAGCCAAACGGAGCAAAACAGAACCAAACAGAGGACAACAGAGCCAAACAGAGCCAGACAGAGCCAAACAGAGCCAAACAGACTCAAACAAAGCAATACAGAGCCAATTAGAGCCAAACAGAGCAAACAAGAACCAAACAGAGTACAACAGAGCCAAACAGAGCTATGCAGAGTCAAACAGAGCCAAACAGAGCCAGACAGAGCCTAACAGACTCAAACAGAGCAAAACAGAGCAAAACAGAGCGAAACCGAGCAAAACAGAGCAAAACAGAGCCAATCAGAGCCAAACAGAGCAAAACAGAGTTAAACAGGGCCAAACAGAGCCAAACAGAGCTAGACGGAGCCAAACAGAGCCAAACAGAGCAAAACAGAGGCAATCAGAGCCAAACAGAGCCAAACAGAGCACAACAGAGCCAAACAGAGCCTAACAGACTCAAGCAGATCAAAACAGAGCCAAACAGAGACAAACAGAGACAAATAGAGCAAAACAGAGTGAAGCAGAGCAAAACAGAGCCACACAGAGCAAAACAGAGTGAAACAGAGCCAAACAGAGCCAAACAGACTCAAACAAAGCAATACAGAGCCAAACAGAGGCAAACAGAGCGAAAAAGAACCAGACATAGTGCAACAGAGCCAGACAGAGCTAAGCAGAGTCAAACAGAGTGAAACAGAGCCAAACAAAGCCAAACGGAGCAAAACAGAACCAAACAGAGGACAACACAGCCAAACAGAGCCAGACAGAGCCAAACAGAGCCAAACAGGCTCAAACAAAGCAATACAGAGCCAAACAGAGCCACGAAGAGCAAACAAGAACCAAACAGATTACAACAGAGTCAAAGAGAGCTAAGCAGAGTCAAACAAGGCCAAACAGAGCCTAACAGACTCAAACAGAGCAAAACAGAGCGAAACAGAGCGAAACCGAGCAAAACAGAGCACAACAGAGCCAATCAGAGCCAAACAGAGCAAAACAGAGTTAAACAGAGCATAACAGAGCCAAACAGAGCTAGACAGAGCCAAACAGAGCCAAACAGAGCAAAACAGAGGCAATCAGAGCCAAACAGAGCCAAACAGAGCGAAACAGAGCCTAACAGACTCAAACAGAGCAAAACAGAGCGAAACAGAGCGAAACCGAGCAAAACAGAGCAAAACAGAGCCAATCAGAGCCAAACAGAGCAAAACAGAGTTAAACAGAGCATAACAGAGCCAAACAGAGCTAGACAGAGCCAAACAGAGCCAAACAGAGCAAAACAGAGGCAATCAGAGCCAAACAGAGCCAAACAGAGCGAAACAGAGCCAAACAGAGCCAAACCGAGTCAAACAGAGCAAAACAGAGCCAAACAGAGCCAGACAGAGTTAAACAGAGCAATACAGAGTGAAACAGAGCAAAACAGAACCAAACAGAGCAAAACAGAGCCTAGCAGAGCCAAACAGAGCCAAGCAGAGCCGGACAGAGCCAAACAGAGCCAAACAGAGCCAAACAGAGCGAGACAGAGCCAACTGAGCAAAACAGAGCCAATCAGAGCCAACCAGAGCCACACAGAGCCAAACAGAGCCAAACATACTCAATCAGAGCAAAACAGAGCCAAACAGACCAAAACAGAGTCAAACAGAGCAATGCAGAGCCAAACAAAGCCAAACAGAGCCAGAATGCGCCAAACAGAGCACAACAGAGCCAAACAGAGCCAAAGAGAGCCAAACAGAGCCAAACAGAGCATAACAGAGCCAAACAGAGCAAAACAGATCCAAACAGAGAACACCAGAGCCAAACAGAGCCAAAAAAATCCAAACAGAGACAAACAGATCCAAACAGAGACAAACAGAGCCAAACAGAGCACAACAGAGACAAACAGAACCAAAGAGAGCCAAACAGAGCCAAACAGAGCCACACAGACTCAAACAGAGCATAACAGAGCCAGACAGAGCTGAACAAAGCCAAACAGAGCACAACAGAGCCAAACAGTGCCAAACAGAGCCAAACAGAGCCAAGCAGAGCCAAACAGAGCCAAACAGAGCAACACAGAGCCAAACAGAGTCAAACAGAGCAAAACAGAGCCTAACAGAGCAAAGCAGAGCCGATCAGAGCCAAACAGAGTCAAACAGAGCAAAACAGAGCCAAACAGAGTCAAACAGAGCATAGCAGAGCCAACAGAGCCAAAGAGAGCCAAACAGAGTCAAACCGAGTCAAACAGAGCCAAACAGAGCCAAACAAAGCGAAACAGATCCAAACAGAGCCAAGGAGAGCAAAACAGACTCAAACAGAGCAAAACAGAGCCAAACAGAGACAAACAGAGTCAAACAGAGCAAAACAGAGCCAAACAGAGCCAAACAAAGTCAAACAGCGCAAAGCAAAGCCAAACAGAGCCAAACAGAGCACAACAGAGCCACACAGAGCCAAACACAGCCAAACAGAGCCAAACAGAGCCACACAGAGTCAGACAGAGCACAACAGAGCCAAGCAGAGCCGAGCAGAGCTAAGCAGAGAAAAACAGATCCAAACAGAGCCAAGGAGAGCAAAACAAAGTCAAACAGAGCAAAACAGAGCCAAACAGAGACAAACTGAGTCAAACAGAGCAAAACAGAGCCATACAGAGCCAAACAAAGTCAAACAGAGCAAAACAGAGCCAAACAGAGCCAAATAGATCACAACAGAGCCACACAGAGCCAAACACAGAGCCAAACACAGCCAAACAGAGCAAAGCAGAGCCAAACAGAGCCACACAGAGCCAGACAGAGCAGAACAGAGCCAAGCAGAGCCGAGCAGAGCTAAACAGAGAAAGACAGAGCCAAACAGAGCAAAACAGAGCCAAACCGAGTCAAACAGAGCAAAGCAGAGCCAAACAGAGGAAGACAGAGCCAAACAGAGCCAAAACAGAGTCAAACAGAGCAAAACAGAGTGAAACAGAGCCAAACAGAACCAAACAGAGCAAAACCGAGCCAAGCAGAGCCCAACAGAGCCAAACAGAGCCAAACAGAGCCAAACAGAGGCACACAGAGCCAAACAGAGCACAACAGAGCCAAGCAGAGCCGAGCAGAGCCAAACAGAGGAAGACAGAGCCAAACAGAGCCAAACAGAACCAAACAGAGGAAAACAGAGTTTAACAGAGCCAAACAGAGCTAAACAGAGGAAAACAGAGCAAAACAGAGCCAAAAAAAGACAAACAGAGCAAAACAGAGCCAATCAAAGCACAACAGAGCAAAACAGACCCAGATAGAGCCAATCAGAGTCAAAAAGAGCAAAACAGAGCCAAACAGAGCCAAACAAAAGACAACAGAGCCAAACAGAGCCAGACAGAGCCAAACAGAGCCAAACGGAGCGAAACAGAAACAAACAGAGGACAAGAGAGCCAAACAGAGCCAGACAGATCCAAACAGAGCCAAACCGAGCCAAACAGTGGAAAACAGAGCCACACAGAGCCGAACAGAGCACAACAGAGCCAAACAAAGCCAGACAGAGCCAAACAGAGCCAAACAGAGTCAAACAGAGCCAAACATAGCCAAACAGAGCCAAAAAGAGCACAACAGAGCCAGACAGAGCACACCAGAGCCAAATAGAGCCAAACAGAGCCAAACAGAGCAAAACAGAGCCAGAGAGAGTACAACAGAGCCAAACAGAGCCAAAAAAAATCAAACAGAACAGAACAGAGACAAACAGAGCCAATAGAGCCAAAAGGAGCCGGACAGAGGAAAACAGAGCCAAACAGAGCCAGAAAGCGCCAAACAGAGCACAACAGAGCCAAACAGAGCCAAAGAGAGCCAAACTGAGCCAAAGAGAGCCAAACTGAGCCAAAGAGACTCAAACAGAGCATAACAGAGCCAAACAGAGCCAAACAGAGCAAAACAGAGCCAAACAGAGAACAACAGAGCCAAACAGAACCAAACAGATCCACACAGAGACAAACAGAGCTAAACAGAGCACAACAGAGACAAACAGAACCAAAGAGAGCCAAACAGAGCCAAACAGAGCCACACAGACTCAAACAGAGCATAACAGAGCCAAACAGAGCCAAACAGAGCAAAACAGAGCAATTCAGAGCTAAACAGAACCACACAGAGCAAAACAGAGTGGAACAGATCCAAACAGAGCAAAACAGAGCCAAACAGAGCCAGAAAGAGGCAAACAGAGCCAAACAGAGCAAAACAGTGCCAATCAGAGCCGAACAGAGCCAAACAGAGCACAACAGAGCCAAACAGTGCCAAACAGAGCCAAACAGAGCCAAACAGAGCCAAACAGAGTCAAACAGAGCAACACAGAGCCAAACAGAGTCAAACAGAGCAAAACAGAGCCTAACAGAGCAAAGCAGAGCCGATCAGAGCCAAACAGAGTCAAACAGAGCAAAACAGAGCCAAACAGAGTCAAACACAGCAAAGCAGAGCCAACAGAGCCAAAGAGAGCCAAACAGAGTCAAACAGAGTCAAACAGAGCCAAACAGAGCCCAACAGAGCCAAACGGAGCCAAACAAAGCGAAACAGATCCAAACAGAGCCAAGGAGAGCAAAACAGAGTCAAACAGAGCAAAACAGAGCCAAACAGAGACAGAGTCAAACAGAGCACAACAGAGCCAAACAGAGCCAAACAAAGTCAAACAGAGCAAAACAGAGCCAAACAGAGCCAAACAGAGCACAACAGAGCCACACAGAGCCAAACACACCAAACAGAGCAAAACAGAGCCAAACAGAGCCACACAGAGCCAGACAGAGCACAACAGAGCCAAGCAGAGCTGAGCAGAGATAAACAGAGAAAAACAGAGCCAAACAGAGCAAAACAGAGCCAAACAGAGTGAAACAGAGCCAAACAGAGCCAAACTGAATCAAACAGAGCAAAACAGAGCCAAACAGAGCCAAACAGAGGAAGACAGAGCCACACAGAGCCAAACAGAGTCAAACAGAGCAAAACAGAGTGAAACACAGCCAAACAGAACCAAACAGAGCAAAACCGAGCCAAGCAGAGCCAAACAGAGCCGAACAGAGCCAAACAGAGCCAAACAGAGCCACACAGAGCCAAACAGAGCACAACAGAGTCAATCAGAGCCGAGCAGAGCTAAACAGAGCAAAACAGAGCCAAACAGAGCAAAACAGAGCCAAACAGAGCCAAACAGAGCCAGACAGAGCCAAACAGAGCCAAACAGACTCAAACAGAGCAAAACAGAGCCAAACAGAGCCAAACAGAGCACAACAGAGCCAGACAGAGCACAACAGAGCCAAACAGAGCCAAACAGTGCCAAACAGAGCCAGAGAGAGTACAACAGAGCCAAACAGAGCCAAACAAAATCAAACAGAGCAAAACAGAGACAAACAGTCCCAAATAGAGGAAAGCAGAGGAGAACAGAGCCATACAGAGCCAAACAGAGAAAAACAGAGCAAAACAGAGCCAAACAAAGCCAGACAGAGCAAAACAGTGCCGAACATAGACAAACAGAGCAAACCAGAGTGAAACAGAGACAAACAGAGCCAAACAGAGCCAACCAGAGCCAAACAGAGCAAAACAGAGCCAATCAAAGCACAACAGAGCCAAACAGACCCAGATAGAGCCAATCAGAGTCAAACAGAGCCAATCAGAGCCAGACAGAGCCAAACAGAGCCAAACAGAGCCAGAGAGAGTACAACAGAGCCAAACAGAGCCAAACAAAATCAAACAGAGCAAAACAGAGACAAACAGAGCCAATAGAGCCAAACAGAGCCGGACAGAGCAAAACAGAGTAAAACAGAGCCAAACAGAGCAAAACGGAGTCAAACAGATACAAAAGAGCCAAACAGAGCCAGACAGAGTCAGACAGAGTCAAACGGAGCAAAAGAGAACCAAACAGAGGACAACAGAGCCAAACAGAGCATAACAGAGCCAAACCGAACCAAACAGATGAAAACAGACGATAACAGAGCGAAACAGAGCTAGACAGAGGCAAACCGACCAAAACAGAGACAAACAGTCCCAAATAGAGGAAAGCAGAGGAGAACAGAGCCATACAGAGCCAAACAGAGAAAAACAGAGCAAAACAGAGCCAAACAAAGCCAGACAGAGCAAAACAGTGCCGAACATAGACAAACAGAGCAAACCAGAGTGAAACAGAGACAAACAGAGCCAAACAGAGCCAACCAGAGCCAAACAGAGCCAGACAGAGCCAAACAGAGCCAAACATAAGGAAACAGAGGAAAACAGAGCCAAACAGAGCCAGGCAGAGCCAAACAGAGCCAAACAGAGCACAACAGAGCCAAACAGAGCCAAACAGTGCACGACAGAGCAAAACAGAACAGGACAGAGCCAAACAGAGCCATACAGAGTCAAACAGAGCAAAACAGAGCCAAACAGAGCCAAACAGAGCCAAACAGAGCGAAACAGAGCTAAACAGAGCCAAAAAGAGCCAAACAGAGCCAAACAGAGCCACACGGAGCACAACAGAGCCAAACAGAAACAAAAAGAGCACAACAGAGCCGAACAGAGCCAAACTGAGCCAAACAGTGCCAAGCAGAGTCAACCAGAGCAAAACAGAACCAAACAGAGCCAATTAGAGCCAAACAGAGCAAAACAGAGTGAAACAGAGCAAAACAGAGCCAAACAGAGCAAAACAGAACCAAACAGAGGACAACAGAGCCAAACTGAGCCAGACAGAGCCAAACAGAGCACAACAGAGCCAAACAGAGCACAACAGAGCCAAACAGAGCACAACAGAGCCAAACAGAGTCAAACAGAGCAAAACAGAGACAAACAGAGCCAAACAGATTAAAACAGAGCCAAACAGAGCCAAGCAGAGCAAAACAGACCCAAACAGAGCCAAACAGAGCCAAACAGAGTCAAACAGAGCAAAACAGAGACAAACAGAGCCAAACAGATCAAAACAGAGCCAAACAGAGCCAAGCAGAGCCAAACAGAGGACAACAGAGCCAAACAGAGCCAAACAGAGCCAGACAGAGCCAGACAGAGCCAGACGGAGTAAAATAGAACCAAACGGAGGACAACAGAGCCAGACAGAGCCAAACAGAGCCAAACAGAGCCAAACAGAGGAAATTAGAGCCAAACAGAGCCAAACAGAGCATAACAGAGCCAAACAGAACCAAACAGAGGAAAACAGAGGATAACATAGCCAAACAGAGCTAAAGAGAGCCAAACAGACCAAAACAGAGACAAACAGTCCCAAATAAAGGAAAGCAGAGGAGAACAGAGCCATACAGAGCCAAACAGAGAAAAACAGAGCAAAACAGAGCCAAACAAAGCCAAACAGAGCAGAACAGTGCCGAACAGAGCCAAACAGAGCAAACCAGAGTGAAACAGAGACAAACAGAGCCAAACAGAGCCAACCAGAGCCAAACAGAAGGAAACAGAGGAAAACAGAGCCAACCAGAGCCAGACAGAGCCAAACAGAGCCAGACAGAGCATAACAGAGCCAAACAGAGCCAAACAGAGCCACAGAGACTCAAACAGAGCATAAAAGAGCCAATCAGATCCAAACAGAGCAAAACAGAGCAAAACAGAGCCAAACAGAGACAAACAGAGCCAAACAGAGCACAACAGAGCAAAACAGAGCCAAAGAGAGCCAAACAGAGCCAAACAGAGCCAAACAGACTCAAACAGAGCATAACAGAGCCAAACAGAGCCAAACAGAGCAAAACAGAGCTAATCAGAGCCACACAGAGCAAAACAGAGTGGAACAGATCCAAACAGAGCAAAACAGAGCCAACCAGAGCGAATCAGAGGCGAACAGAGCCAGACAGAGCACAACAGAGCGAGACAGTGCCAAACAGAGCCAAACAGAGCCAAACAGAGCCAAACAGAACCAAACAGAGTCAAACAGAGCAAAGCAGAGCCAAACAGAGCAAAGCAGAGCCGATCACAGCCAAACAGAGTCAAACAGAGCAAAGCAGAGCCAAATAGAATCAAACAGAGCAAAGCAGAGCCAACAGAGCCAAACGGAGCCAAACAGAGCCCAACAGAGCCAAACAGAGCCAAACATATCCAAATAGAGCCAAGGAGTGCAAAACAGAGTCAAACAGAGCCAAACAGTGCCAAACAGAGGAAAACAGAACCAAACAGAGCATAACAGATCCCAACAGAGCCAAACATAGCCAAACAGAGCAAAACAGAGCCAGACAGAGCGAAACAGAGCCAAACAGAGCACAACAGAGCCAAACAGAGCCAAACAGAGCTGAACAGAGCCAAACAGAGCCAAACAGAGCCCAGCAGAGCCAAACAGAGCCCAAGAGAGCCAAACAGAGCAAAACAGAGCCAAACAGAGCATAACAGAGCCAAACAGAGACAAACAGAGTCAAACAGAGCAAAACAGAGCCAAACAGAGCCAAACAAAGTCAAACACAGCAAAACATAGCCAAAGAGAGCCAAACAGAGCACAACAGAGCCAAACAGAGCCAAACACAGCCAAACAGAGCAAAACAGAGCCAAACAGAGCCACAAAGAGCAAAACAGAGTGAAACGGAGCCAAACAGATCCAAACAGAGGAAAACCGAGCCAAACAGAGCCAAACAGAGCCAAACAGAGCCAAACAGGGCCAAACAGAGCCAACAGAGCAAAACAGAGCCAATCAGAGCCAACCAGAGCCACACAGAGCCAAACAGAGCCAAACATACTCAATCAGAGCAAAACAGAGCCAAACAGAGCCAAACAGACCAAAACAGAGTCAAACAGAGCAATACAGAGCCAAACAGAGCAAAACAGAACCAAACAGAGAACAACAGAGCCAAACTGAGCCAAACAGAGCACAATAGAGCCAAACTGAGCCGAACAGAGCTAAACAGAGCAAAACAGAGCAAAACAGAGCCCAAAAGAGCAAAACAGAGCCAAACAGAGCCAAACAGAGCCCAACAGAGCCAAACAGAGCCAAACAGAGCAAAACAGAGCCAAACAGAGCCCAACAGAGCCAGACAGAGCCAAACAGAGTTAAACATGGCAAAACAGAGCCAAACAGAGCCAAACAGAGCCAAACAGAGCTAAACAGAGCAAACCATAGCAAAACAGAGCCAAACAGAGCCATACAGAGCACAACAGAGCCAAACAGAGCCAAACAGAGCCAAACAGAGCCAGGCAGAGCCCAACAGAGCCAAACAGAGCCAAACAGAACCAAACAGAGCCAGACAGAGCAAAACAGAGTAAAACAGAGCTAAACGGAGTCAAACAGAGCCAAACAGCGCCAAACAGAGCACAACAGACCCAAACAGAGCCAAAGAGAGCCAAACAGAGCCATACAGACTCAAACAGAGCATAACAGAGACAAACAGAGCAAAACAGAGAAAACAGAGCCAAACAGATCCAAACAGAGCAAAACAGAACAAAACAGAGCAAAACAGAGCCAAACAGAACCAAACAGATCCAAACAGAGAAAAACAGAGCCGAACAGAGCCATACAGACCCAAACGGAGAAAAACATAGCCTAACAGAGCCAAACAGAGCCAGGCAGAGCAAAACAGAGCCAAGCAGAGTCAAATCGAGAAAAGCAAAGCCCAACAGAGCCTAACAGAGCCAAGCAGAGCAAAAAAGAGCCAAGCAGAGTCAAACGGAGCCAAACAGAGCATCGCAGAGCAAAACAAAGCAAAACAGCGCCAAACAGAGCAGAACAGAGCCAAATGGAGCAAAACAGGGCAAAACAGATCCAAACAGAGCAAAACAGAGCCTAACAGAGCCAGAAATAGCAAAACATAGACAAACAGATGCAAACAGAGCCAAACAGAGCGAAACTGAGCCAAACAGAGCCAAACAGTGCAAAACAGAGCCAAACAAAGCAAAACAGAGCCAAAACGAACCATACAGGGACAGGCAGAGCAAAACAGAGCAATACAGAACCAAACAGAGCCCAAGAGAGAAAAACAGGGCTAAACAGAGCCAAAAAGATCCAAGCAGAGCCATACAGAGCCAAACTGAGGCAAACATATCAAAACAGAGCCAAACAGAGCCAAGCATTGCCAGACAGAGCAGAACATAGCCTAAGCCAAATAGAGCCCTGCCTGCTAACTGGTTAACTATTTCACCTTCTGCATTTTGCCTACCTTACCCTAACCCGAACGCTAACCGCAGCCCTAACCCTAACCCTGACCCTGACCCTAACACTAGCTCTAAACTTACCGCAAAACTTATCCCTAAACCGTTCCCCGACACTAACCCTTAACATAACCCTGTTCCCGTCCCCGACCCCAACCCTAACCGTAACCCTGTTCCCGTCTCCGACCCCAAACCTGACCCTAACCCTGTCCCAGTCCCCAACCCTAACCGTAACCCTGTTCCCGTCTCCGACCCCAAACCTGACCCTAACCCTGTCCCAGTCCCCAACCCTAACCCTAACCCTAACTCAAACCCTAACCCTAACACTAGACCTAACCCTAACCCTAACCCTAACCATAACCCTAACCCTAACGCTAACCCTAACCCTAACCCTAACACTATAACTAACCCTAACCCTAATCCTAACCCTAACCCTAACACTAACCCTCACCCTAACCCTAACACTAAACCTAACCCTAACCCTAAAACTAACCCTAACCCTAACCCTCACCCTAACCCTAACACTAAACCTAACCCTAACCCTAAAACTAACCCTAACCCTAACCCTAACCTTAACCCTAACCCTAACCCTAACCGGAACGCTAACCGTAGGCCTAACCCTAAGCCTGAGCCTGACCCTAACACTAGCCCTAAACCTACCGCTAAACTGAACTCTAACCCGTTCCCCGACCCCAACCCTAAACATAACCCGGTCCCCGGCCCCAACCCTAACCTTAGCACCGTCCCGGTCCCCGACTCCAAGCCTAACCCTAACCCTGTCCCCGTCTCCGAACCCCAACCCTACACCGAACCCTGTCCCCGTCCCCGACCCCAACAAAAACTTTAACCCTCACCCTACCCCTAACCCGAAGCCTAACGCTAGCCCGAACGCTACCCCTAATCGTAATCCTAACGCTAACCCGCTCCCCTACCCCAACCCATCCCTAACCCTCTCCCTGTCAATGACCCCAACCCTAACCCGAACCCTGTCCCCATTCCCGACGCGAACACTGACCCTAACCCTATCCCGTTCGCCGACACTAACCCTAACCCTAACACTAGGGCTAACCCAACCCCTACACATAACCCTAAACCTAACCCGCTCCCCGAACACAACCCATCCCTAACCCTGTCCCCGTCCGCGACCCCAACCCTAACCCTAACACTGTCCCCGTCCGCGACCCCAACACAAATTCTAACCCTGTCCCCGTCGCCGCAAGTAGCCCTAACCCTAGCCCTCACCCTAACCCTAGCCCTCACCGTAACCCTAGCACTAGCCTGAACCCTAACCATATGCATTACCCATCCCAAATCCTAACCCTAACCCTAACACTAGACCTAACCCAACCCCAACACCAACCCTAACACTACCCTAGCCCTAACCCAAACCCAACCCCTAAACCTAATGCTGACCCTAACCCAACCCTAACACTAATGCTAACCCTAACCCTAACACTAGCCCTAATCCTACCCATACACCTAAATCTAACTCTAACCCTAAACCTAACCCTAACCCTAACCCTAACCCAAGCCCAACCCCTAAACCTAATGCTGACCCTGTCCCAACCCTAACACTAATGCTAACCCTAACCCTAACACTAGCCCTAATCCTACCCATACACCTAAACCTAACCCTAACCCTAACCCTGACCCTACTCCTACACCTTAGCCTAACCGTAACCCTAACCCTAACCCTAACCCTAAACCTAACCCTAACCCTAACCCTAACCCTATCCCTAACCCTAACCCTAACCCTAGCCCTAACGCTACCCTTAAACCTAACCCTAACCCTAACACGAACGCTAACCGTAGCCCTAACTCTAACCCTGACCCTGACCCTAACACTAGCCCTAAATCTACCGCTAAACTTAACCCTAAACAGTTCCCCGACCCCAACACTAAACACAACCCGCTCCCCGACACCAACCCTAACCTTAACACTGTCCCCGTCCCCGACCCTAACCCTAACCCTAACCTGAACGCTAACCATAGCCCTAACCCTAACCCAGACGCTGACACTAACCCTAAGCCTAACCCGCTCCCAGACCACAACACAACCCTAACCCTCTCCCTGTCAACGACCCCAACCCTAACCCTAAACCTGTCCCCCACCTCAAAACAAACCCTAATCCAGTCCCGTTCGCCGACACTAACCCTAACCCTAACCCTCACCCTAACCCTAACACTAGCCCTAACCCTACCCCTAAACCTAACCATAAACCTAACCCACTCCACGAACCCAACCCATCCCTAACCCTGTCCCCGTCCACGACCCCAAACCTGACCCTAACCCTGTCCCCGTCCCCGACCCCAAAACAAACCCTAACCCTGCCCCTGCCGCTGAAAGTAACCCTAACCCTAGCCCTCACCCTAACCCTAACACTAGCCCGAACCCTAACCATAACCCTTACCCAACCCAAACCCTAAAACTAACCCTAACACTAGCCAGAACCCTAACCATAACCCTTACCCAAAGCAAACCCTAAACCTAAACCTAACACAAGACCTAACCAAACCCCTAAACCTAACGCTAACCCTAATCCAAACCAAACCCTAACCCTAATCCTAACACTATCCTTAACCCCAAACCTAAACCCAGCCCTAACCCTAACCCTAATCTCAAACCTAACCAGAACCCTAACCCTACCCCAACACCAACGCTAACCCCAACTCTAACACTAACCCCAACCCTAAAACTAAACCTAACACCAACCCTAACACCAACCCTAACCCTAACCCTAACCCTAACCCTAGCCCTAACACTACCCTTAAACCTAACCCTAACCCTGACCCTGACCCTAACACTAGCCCTAAATCAACCACTAAACTTGACCCTAAACAGTTCCCTGACCCCAACCCTAAACACAACCTGCTCCCCGACCCCAACCCTAACCTTAACACTGTCCCCGTCCCCGACCCTAACCCTAACCTGAACGCTAACCATAGCCCTAACCCTAACCCAGACGCTGACACTAACCCTAACCCTAACCCGCTCCCAGACCACAACACAACCCTAACCCTCTCCCTGTCAACGACCCCAACCCTAATCCTAAACCTGTCCCCGTCCCCCACCTCAACACAAATCCTAATCCTGTCCCGTTCGCCGACACTAACCCTAACCCTAACCCTCACCCTAATCCTAACACTAGCCCTAACCCTACCCCTAAACCTGACCCTAAACCTAACCCACTCCACGAACCCAACCCATCCCTAACCCTGTCCCCGTCCACGACCACAAACCTGACCCTAACCCTGTCCCCGTCACCAACCCCAAAACAAACCCTAACCCTGCCCCCGTCGCCGAAAGTAACCCTAACCCTAGCCCTCACCCTAACCCTAACACTAGCCCGAACCCTAACCATAACCCTTACCCAACCCAAACCCTAAACCTAACCCTAACACTAGCCCGAACCCTAACCATAACCCTTACCCAACCCAAACGCTAAACCTAAACCTAACACTAGACCTAACCAAACCCCTAAACCTAACGCTAACCCTAACCCAAACCTAACCCTAACCCTAACCCTAATCCTAACACCAGCCCTAACCCAAACCCTAACCCCAACGCTAACCCCAACTCTAACACTAACCCCAACACTAAAACTAAACCTAACCCTTACCCTAACCCCAAACCTAACCCCAACCCTAACCCTAACCCTGAACCCAACCCAAACCCAAACCCTAACCCTAACCCCAAACCTAACCCCAACCCTAACCCTAACCCCAAACCTAACCGAAACTCCAACCCTAACGCCAAACCTCACCCTAACCCTAACCCTAACCCTAACCCCATCCCTAACTCCATCCTAACCCTAACCCTATCCCCAACCCTAATCCCAACCCTAACACTAACCCTAACCCCAACCCTAACCCTAACCCTAACCCAAACACCAACCCCATCCCCAACCCTAACCCTAACGCTAAACCAAACCCTAAGCCCAACCATAACCCTAACCCTAACCCCAACCCCAACACCAACCCTAACCCTAACCCCAACACCAGTCCTTACCATAATCCTAACCCTAACACTAACACCAACCCTAACCCCAACCCTAACCCTAACCCTAACCATAACCATAACCCTAACCCCATCCCGAAGCCAACACTAACACTCACCCCAACCCTAACCCAACCCTCAGCCTAACCCTACCCTAACCCTAACCCTACCCCCAAGCCTAACCCCAACCCTAACCCTAACCCGAACCCCAACCCTAACCCTAACCCTAACACAACCCCATCCCCAACTCTAACCCTAGCACTAACACCAACGCCAACCCGAACCCTAACTCTAACCCCAACCCCAACAGTAACCCTAACCCCAACACCAACCCTAACCACGACCCTAACCCTAACCCTAACCCTAACTTTAACCGCAACCCTAACCCCAACCCTAACGCTAACCCTAACCCCAAACCTAACCCCAAAGCTAACATTAACCCTAACCCCAACCCTAACGCTAACCCTAAACCCAACACCAACCACAACCCAAACCCTATCTCTACCCCAAACCTAAACCCAGTCCAAACCCCAACCCTAACCCTAAACCTAACACCAACATTTACCACAAAACTAACTCCAACCCTAAGCCCAACCCTAACCCCAACCCTAACCCTAACCCCAAACCTGACCCCAAACCTAACCCCAAAACTAATCCAAACCCTAACCCTAACCCCAACCCTAGCCCCAACACCAACCCAAACCCTAATCCCAACCCTAACCACAACCCTAACCCTAACCCTAACCCCAACCCTAACGTTAACCCTAAACCTAAACCTAACCCTAACCCTAACCCAACCCTAACCATAACCCTAATGCTACCCTTAAACCTAACCCTAACCCTAACCTGAACGCTAACCGTAACCGTAAACCTAACCCTAACACTGACCCTGACCCTAACACTAGCCCTAAACCTACCGCTAAACTTAACCCTAAACAGTTCCCCAACCCCAACCCTAAACACAACCCGCTCGCCGACCACAACCCTAACCTTAACACTGTCCCCGTCCCCGATGACAATCCTAACCCTAATCCTAACCCTTACCTGAACGCTAACCATAGCCCTAAACCTAACCCTGACGCTGACCCTAACCCTAACCCAAACCCGCTCCCAGACCCCAAACCATCCCTAACCCTCTCCCTGTCACAAACTCCAACCCTAACCCTAAAACTGTCCCCGTCCCCCACCTGAACACAAACCATAACCCTGTCCCATTCGCAGAAACTAACCCTAACCCTAACCCTCACCCTAACGCTAACACTAGTCCTAACCCTACCCCTGAACCTAAACCTAACCTTAACTCGCTCCACGAACTCAACCCATCCCTACCCCTGTCCCCGTCCGCGACCCCAAACCTGACCCGAATCCTGTCCCCGTCCCCGACCCCAAAACAAACCCTAACCCTGCCCCCGTCACCGAAAGTAACCCTAACCCTGGCCCTCACCCTAACCCTAATACTAGCCCGAACCCGAACCCTAACCATAACCCTTACCCAACCCAAACCCTAAACCTAACCATAACATTAGACCTAACCCAACCACTAAACAAAACGCTAACCCTAACCCAAACCTAACCCTAAACCTAACACTAATCCTAACACTAGCCCTAACCATAACCCCTAACCCTAACACTAACCCTAACCCGAACCCCTAACCACTCACCCTAACCCCTAACCCTAACCATAACACTAACCCTAACCCTAACCCTAAACCCTAACCCTAACCCCTAACCCTAACCCTAACCCCTAGCCCTAACACAAACCCTAACCCCTAACCCTAACCCTAACCCCTAACGCTAACCCTAAACATAACCCTATCGCCAAACCCCTAACCCAAACCCTAACCGTAACCCCGAACCCTAACCTAAACCTAACCCTTACCCTAACTCCTAACACTAACCCTAACCCTATACCATAACCCTAACACTAACCCCTAACCCATAACCCTTACCCTAACCCTAACCCCTAACCCTAACACCTAACCCAAACCCTAACCCTAACCCCTGACCCTAAACCTAACCGTAACCACTAACCATAACCGTAACCCTAACCCCAAACCCTAGCCCTAACCCTAACACTAACCCCTAACCCTAACCCTAACACCTAACACTAACCCTAACACTAACCCCTAACCCTAACCCTAGCCCTAACGCCTAACCCAAACCCTAACCGTAACCCCTAAACCTAACCCTAACCCTAAACCTAAACCCCAACCGTAACCCTAAACCCTAACCCCTAACCCTAACCCTATCCCTAATTACTAACTCCTAACCCTAACCCTAACCCAAACCACTAACCCCTAATCATAACCCTAACACCTAACCCTAACCCTAACCCTAACCCTAACCCTAAACCCTAACCCTAAACCTAACTCAAACCACTAACCCTAACCGTAACCCTAACCCCAAACCCAAGCTCTAACCCTAACACTAACCCGTAACCATAACCCTAACGCTAAACCCTAACGCTAACCCCTAACCCTAACCCTAACGCCAATCCTAACACCTAACCCTAACCCTACACATAACCCTAACCCCTAACCCTAACCCTAACCCCTAACCCCTAACCCTAACCCCTAAGCCGTAACCCTAAACCTAACCCTAACCCTATCCCTAACCCTAACCCTAACCCCAACCGCTAACCCTAACCCTAACACCTAACCCTAACCCTAACCCTGACCATAACCCCTAAACCTAACCCCTAACCCTAACCCCTAACCGTAACACTAACCCTAACCCTAGCCGCTAAACCTAACCCTAACCCCTAACCCTAACCCTAACCCTAGCCCTTAACCCGAATCCTAACCCCTAACCCTAACCCTAAACCTAACCCCTAACCCTAACCCCTAACCGTAACCCCAACCCCTAACCATAACACTAACCCTAACCCCTAACATTAACCCGTAAACCTAACCCTAACTCCAACGCCTAACCCTAACCCCTAACCCTAACCCTAACACCTAACCCTAACCCTAACCCCTAAACCCTAACCCTAACCCTAAACCTAACCCTAACCCTAACGCTCCCTTCCCTTCCTCACGCACCCTAACCCTAAACCTAACTCTAACCCTAACCCTAAACCTAAGCCCTAACCCTAACCCTAACCCTAAACCTAACCCTAACTCTAACCCCTAACCCTAACCCTAACCCTAACCCATAACCCCTAACACTTACCCTAACCCCTAACCTTAACCACTAACCCAAACCCTAACCCTAACCCTAACCCTAATGCCCTAACCGTAATCCTAAGCCTAACCCTATCCCTAATACCCTAATACACTTACTGTAAACCTAACCCTAACCATAACCCTAACCCTAACCCTAAAACTAATGCCCTAACCCTAACCCTAACCCTAATGCCCTAACCCTAACCCTAACGTTAACCCTAACCCCAAAGCTAACACTAACCCTAACCCCAACCCTAACGCTAACTCTAACCCAAACACCAACCACAACCCAAACCCTATCTCTACCCCAAACCTAAACCCAGCCCTAACCCCAACCCTAACCTAAACCTAACACCAACCTTTAACCCAACCCTAACTGCAACCCTAAGGCCCACCCTAACCCCAACCCTAACCCTAACCCCAAACCTGACCCCAACCCTAACCCCAACACTAACCCAAACCCTAACCATAACCCCAACCCTAGCCCCAACACCAACCCTAACCCTAATCCCAACCCTAACCACAACCCTAACCCTAACCCTAACCCCAACCTTAACCCTAAACCTAACACTAACCCTAACCCTAACCCTAACACTAACCCTAACCCTAGCCCTAACGCTACCCTTAAACCTAACCCTAACCCTAACCCTAACCCGAACGCTAAGCGTAACCGTAACCCTAACCCTAACCCTGACCCTGACCCTAACACTAGCCCTAAACCTACCGCTAAACTTAACCCTAAACAGTTCCCTGACCCCAACCCTAAACACAACCCACTCGCCGACCACAACCCTAACCTTAACACTGTCCCTGTCCCCGACCACAACCCTAACCCTAAACCTGTCCCCGTCCCCCACCTGAACACAAACCATAACCCTGTCCCATTCGCCGACACTAACCCAACCCTAACCATCACCCTAACCCTAACACTAGCCCTAAACCTACCCCTGAACCTAAACCTAACCCTAACCCGCTCCACGAACCCAACCCATCCCTACCCCTGTCCCCGTCCGCGATCCCAAACCTGACCCGAACCCAGTCCCCGTCCCCGATCCCAAAACAAACCCTAACCCTGCCCCCGTCACCAAAAGTAACCCTAACCCTAGCCCTCGCCCTAACCCTAATACTAGCCCGAGCCCTAACCATAACCCTTACCCAACCCAAACCCTAAACATAACGATAACACTAGACCTAACCCAACTACTAAACCTAACGCTAAGCTAACCCTAACCCCTAACCATTACCCTAAACCCTAACCCCTAACCCTCACCCTAACCCCTCACCCTAACACTAACCGCTAACCCTAACCCCTAACCCAAGCCCTAACCCCTAATCCTAACCCCTAACCCTAACCCCTAACCCTAACCTTAACCCTAACCCCTAACCCTAACCCTAACCCCTAACCCTAACCCCTAACCCCTAACCCCTAACCCTATACCTAACCCATAACTCCTAACCCTAACCCTAACCCAAACCACTAACCCTAAGCCTAACCCTAACCACTACCCCTAACCCTAACCCTAAACTTCACGCTAACACTAACCCCTAACCCTACCCCCTAAACCCTAATCCTAACTCCTAACCCTAACACCTAATCCTAACCACTAACCCTAACCCCCAACCCTAAACCCTAACCCTAAACCTAACGCCTAACCCTATCCTCTTACCCTAACCCCGAACCCTAAACCCTAACTCTAACCTTATCCTCTAGCTCTAACCCATAACCCTAATCCTTACCCCAACCTATAACCCTAATCCCAAACCTAACCAACTCTACCCCTAAACCTAACACCTAACCATGAACCCTCACACTAACCCCTAAACCGGCCCCTAACCCTTACCCTAACACGTAACCCTAACCCCTAACCATAACCCCTGAACCTAACCCATAACCCGAACCCTAACCCACAACCCTAACCCCTAACCCTAACCCTAACCCTAACCCCAACTCCTAAAACTAACCCTAACCCGAACCCCTAACCTTAACCCCTAACCCTAACCCTAACACTAACCCTAACCCTAACCAATAACCCCTATCGCCTAACCCTAAACCCTAACCCTAACCCCTAACCCTCACCCTCACTCTATCCCCTTACCCTAACCCTAACCACTAACCCTAACCCCTAACCCTAACCCTAACCCCTAATCCTCACCCCTAACCCTAACCCCTAACCCTAATTCCTAACCCTAACCCTAAACCCTAACCCTAACCCCTAACCCTAACCCTAACACCTAACCCCTAACCCCTAACCCTAACCCTATCCCTAACTCCTAACTCCTAACCCTAACCCTAACCCTAACCCAAACCACTAACGCTAAGCCTAACCCTAACCACTAACCCCTAGCCCTAACCCTAAACCTCACGCTAACACTAACCCGTAACCCTAACCCTACCCCCTAAACCCTAATCCTAACCCTACCCCTAATCCAAACCCCTAATCCAAACCCCTAACCCTAACACCTAATCCTAACCACTAACCGTAACCTCCAACCCTAACCCCTAACCCTAACCCTAACCCCTAACCCTATCCTCTTACCCTAATCCTAAACCCTAACCCTAACTCTAACCTTATCCTCTAGCTCTAACCCATAACCCTAATCCTTATCCCAACCTATAACCCTAACCCCTAACCCTAACCCCTAAACCTAACCCGTAACCCGAACCCTAACCCACAACCCTAACCCCTAACTCTAACCCTAACCCCTAGTACTACTCCTCACCCTAACCCCTAAACACAAACCTAACCATATGCATAAAACCTTACCCAAACACATAACCTTAACCCCCTAACCCTAACCCCTAACTGTACCCCTAACCCTACCCATAACCCGAACGCTTAACCTCTAACCCTAACCATAACCACTAAACCTAACCCCTAACCCTAACCCTATTCCTAACCCCTAACCCTAACCTTAAAACCTCACCCTCACCCAAACCCTAGTCCCTAACCTAACCCCTAACCCTCACCCTAACCCCTAATCCTAACCCTAAACCCTAACCCTACCCCCTAACCCTAACCTTAATCCCTAACCCTAACGCTAACATTAACCCTAACCCCTAACCATAACCATAACCCTAACCCTAATGCCCTAACCCTAACACTAACACTAACCCAAACCCCTAACCCTAACCCCTTACCCTAACCCCAACTCATAACCCTAACCCTAACTAAACCTAACCCCGAACCCTCACCCTCACCCTAACCTTAATCCCTAAACCTACCCTTAACCCTAACCCCTAATCCTAACCCTAATGCCCTAACACTAACCCAAACAACTAACCCTAAGCTCTAACCCTAAGCCATAAGCCCAACCCTAACCCCAACCCGTAAGCCTAACACTAAACCTAACCCTAACTAAACCTAACTAACCCTAATCCTAACCCCTACCCCTAACCATAACCCCTAACACTAACTCTAACCCCAATCCTAACCCCTAACGCTAACACCTAAACCTAACCCATAACCCGAACTCTAACCCCTAAATCTAACCCTAACCCCTAACCTAACCATAACCATAACCCTTGCCCTAACCCCTAACCCTACCCCTACCCCTAACCTAACCCCTAACCCTCACCCTCAGCCTAACCCCTAAACCCTAACCCTAACCAAGGTGTTCCGGGACAGTTATTAGACTGGCATCTACCCGGCTATGTGTAAGATTGCCCAGGTATGTCCAACCACGCAAAAAGCAGGACAAATCCAACCTGGCCAATTACCGCCCCATCAGTCTACTCTTGATGATCAGTAAAGTAATAGAAGGGGTGGGTCATCAACAGTGCTATCAAGAGGCACTTGCATAGCAATAACCTGCTCACTTATGCTCAATTTGGGTTCCGCCAGGGCCACTCAGTTCCTGAACTCTTTACAGCCTTGGTTCAAACATGGACAAAAGAGCTGAACTCCCAAGGTGAGGTGAGAGTGACTGCCCTTGACATCAAGGCAGCATTTGACCGAGTATGGCATCAAGGAGCCCTAGCAAAACTGGAGTCAATGGGAATGAGGGGGAAAACTCTCCGCTGGTTGGAGTCATACCTAGCACAAAGGAAGATGGTTGTGGTTGTTGGAGGTCAGACATCTCAGGTCCAGGACATCACTGCAGGAGTTCCTCAGGATAGTGTCCTAGACCCAACCAACTTCAGCTGCTTCATCAATGGCCTTCTTTCTATCATAAGGTCAGAAGTGGAGATGTTCACTGATGATTGCACAATGTTCAGCGCCATTTGTGACTCCTCAGATATTGAAACAGCCTATGTCCAAAGGCAGCAAGACCTGGACAATATCCAGGCTTGGGCTGATAAGTGACAAGTAACTTTTGTGCCACACAAGTATCAGGCTATGACCATCTCCAACAAGAGAGAATCCAACCATCGCCCCTTGATGTTCAATGGCATTACCATCACTGAATCCCCCACTGTCAACATCCTGGGGGTTACCATTGGCCAGAAACTGAACTGGACTTGCTATATAAATACTGTGGCTACAAGAGCAGGTCAGAGGCTAGGAATCCTGTGATGAGTAACCCACCTCCTGACTTCCCAAAGCCTGTCCACTATCTACAAGGCACAAGTCAGGAGTGTGCTGGAATACTCCCCACTTGCCTGGATGAGTGCAGCTCCAACAACACTCAAGAAGCTGGACACTGTCCAGGACAAAGCAGCCCGCTTGATTGGCACCACATCCACAAACATTCACCCCCTCCACCACCGATGCACAGTAGCAGCAGCGTGTACCATCTACAAGATGCACTGCAGGAACTCACCAAGGCTCTTTTGACAGCACCTTCCAAACCCACAACCACTACCATCTAGAAGGACAAGGGCAGTAAATAAATGGGAACACCACCACCACCTGGAAGTTCCCCTCCAAGTCACTCACCATCCTGACTTGGAAATATATCGCCGTTCCTTCACTGTCACTGGGTCAAAATCCTGGAACTTCCTCCCTAACAGCACTGTGGGTGTACCTACATCACAGGGACTGCAGCAGTTGAAGGAGGCAGCTCATCACCACCCTCTCAAGCGCAACTAGGGATGGGCAATAAACGCTGGCCCAGCCAGCGATGCCCACATCCCGTAAATGATTTTTTAAAAACTCATCCACCTCCTGATTTCCATCCATGGTCTCTCTGATGAGAGGTAAGGGGTTAAAGCAAGGTGAGATATTCAAAGGAGGAGAAAGTATTATATGAGTAGGGGATCAGGTCAAGGTCTGATCTGGTGATTATTGCCACACTGCCTCCACAATGGTCTTGGTGGAGCAAGTGAAAGATATAGCCAGGTGGGAAGGCTTCATTTAGGGGCAAGGTTCCATCACTCTCCAGCCAGATTTCTGTTAAGGTCATGATTTTGATCTGGAGGGAGATAAGTGGAAAAGTTGCAAGAGCCCATCCACTGGCAGAGTCCACAGGATCAATAGTGAAAGGGTGAGTTGAACAGGAAAGAGATTGGCAAGGTTCCAAACCCACTGGTCATGTGTGAAGAGGGTTTCACAACTCCAAACACTGGCCCATGCCACCTCCACTCCCAATGACTCTAGTGGAGATGACTTCTATTATCAGCACTTACTGCCTGAGCCAAAATGTGACCAATGATCAAAGTCTGAAGCTGTTAAACTCAATGCTAAAGCCAGAAGTTCCATCACTGGAGCACTGTCGGAGTTTTGCTTTATGCTAATGAATTTCTTCTTTCAGCAAACATCAGAAGAATATCATCAAATATCAAAGCCCAGTGACAAGAATGGCTAAAGCTGAACTTCTCAAGGCCCAGGTTGAACCCATTTGGTTTCCTTTATCAGTCTTCAATACAAATTGCTCAAAACTGGGAGATTTAATCAAAATAGATCTGATCTTTTAAAGTTGAAAAAAGGTTTAATAAACTAAGTAAATATTTGGCAGTTCCCTCAGTGTGTGCTGAATCATGAATCTAATTTCTAATGGTGTAATAATATTTAGTTTACTGGACAGTAAGGTTTCTCCAGGGTTCATGGCTGCAGTGCTGTTAGGGACAGAGCTCCAGGTTATTGACCCACCAGCAGCAAAGCAACAGCTTTATATGTCCAATCAGGATGGCATCTGTCTGGGAGGGGAACTTGGAAGTGATAGTGTTCCTATCCCCAGCTGCCACTGACCTTCTTGGTGGTCGAGGACATGGGTTTTAAAAGTTGCTGCAGGAGCCTCGGTGAGCTGCTGCTGTGCCTTTTGCAGATGGTGCGCACCATAGCCACTGTGCTTGGGTGATAGATGGAGTGAATGTTTAAGGTGGTGGATGGGGTGCCAATATAGCTGTTTGCTATGACCCAGATGGTACTGAGGTTCTCAAGGGTTATTGGAGCTGCACTCATCAGGCATGGAGCATATCCCATTGCCCTCCTGACTTGAGCCTTGTGGGTGGCGGGGAGACTTACTGCAGGATACCCAATCTGACCTGCTCTAGTAGCTACATCACTTAGATGCTGGCCCTGTTGAGTTTCTAGTAAATGGCGACCCCTAGGATGCCGATGGTGGAGAATTCAGCAATGGTTATGCTGCTCAATGCCATGGGGAGGTAGTTACACTCTCTTGTTGGAGGTGTTCAGAGATGACATGTGCGGTGCAAATGTTTTTGCCATTTTTATCCCACGCCCGAGTGTTGTCCAGGTCTTGCTGTTTGCAGACACAGACTGCTTCAGTACCTGAGGAGTTGCGAATGGTGCTGAACATTGTGCAATCATGAGCAAACATCCCCACTTCTGACCTTATGTTGGAAGGAAGGTCATTGATGAAGCAGCTGAAGATGGTTGGGCCGAGGACACTATCCTGAGGAACTCCTGCAGTGATGTTCTGGTTGAGATGATCATCTCCAACAACCATGACTATCTTCCTTTGTATTAGGTATGGCTCCAACCAGTGGAGAATTTTCTCTTGATTTCCATTTGCTGTTGCTACCAGAGGATGCTGCAGACTTCTGCAGATCCCAATAGCTTCACATCATTATTCACACAGGTCAAAATTTGTAACCTTCCTCCAGGATAACAGCAAGTTTTCAACAATTACTCAGCATTTTTCACCTTCCCTTACCTCAACTTCCTATGCTAAAATAATAGGTTTTTAATGAAACATTTCCAAGTCGTGCCTTCCAAGGCCCCTTCCCTGTGCCTTTTTGTTTTTCATTGAGGCCCGCTAACCTCTGAATGACTCCAAAGGGCAAATATGTTATATTTTCAAACTAAACAAGTTTGGTGGATCATTTATGACCCTGCTTTTGTCAGTTTTCCAATCTGTTTACAGCTTTCAATTTGAGCCTCCATTGGCCAACAGTCTTGATATTTACTTTATTATCAAGCAGTGTACATACGAATTAGGGGCAGGAGTAGGCCACTCAGCCCCTTGAGCCTGCTCCACCATTCAATAAGATCAAGGCTGATCGGATTTTAACCTCAAGTCCACATTCCCACCTACCCCCAATAAATTTTCACCCCCATGCTAATCAAGAATCTATCTACCTCTGCCTTAAACTTGTCTCACTTCCTTCAAATAAAAAAGTGTGGCTATGGGTACCTGCAAGGGCCCCAGTTATGTCTGTCTCTTTATGGGGTACGTGGAACATTCCTTGTTCCAGTCCTACTCAGATCCCCTCCCACAATTCTTTTTCTGCTACATCGATGACTGTTTTGATGCCACTTCATGCTCTCATTGAACCTGGAAAGATTTATCAATTTTGCTTCCAATTTCCACCCCTCCATCACTTTCACATGGTCCATCTCTGACACTTCCCTTCCCTTCTTTGACCTCTCTGTCTCAATTTCTGGTGATAGACTGTCCACCAATATTTATTATAAGCCCACCGACTCCCACAGCTACCTCAACTACAGCTCCGCACACCCTGCTTCCTGTCAGGGCTCCATCCATTCTCTCAGGTCCTTTGCCTCCATCGCATCTGTTCTGATAATGCCACTTTCCAAAACAGTGCTTCTGACATGTCTTCCTTCTTCCTTGTCCGAGGTTTCCCATCCACGGTGGTTGACAGGGCCCTCAACCGTGTCTGATCCATTGCCCATGCCTCTGTCCTCATATCTTCCTCTCCCTCCCAGAACTATGATAGGGTCCCCCTTGTCCTCACTTTTCCCCCCACCAGCCTCCGCATTCAAAGGATCATCCTCCACCATTTCCGCCAACTCCAGCATGATGCCACCACCAAACACATCTTCCCTTCATCCCTCCTGTCAGCATCCCATAGGGACCGTTCCCTCCGGGACACCCTGGTCCACTCCTCCATCACCCCCTACACCTCAACCCCCTCCCATGGCACCTTCCCATGCAACCGCAGAAGGTGCAACACCTGCCCCTTTACTACCCCTCTCCTCACCATCCAAGGGCCCAAACACTCCTTTCAAGTGAAGCAGTGCTTCACTTGTACTTCCCTCAATTTAGTTACTGTATTCGCCGCTCCCAAAGCGGTTTCCTCTACATTGGAGAGACCAAACGCAGACTGGGTGACCGCTTTGCAGAACACCTTCTGTCTTTCTGCGAGCATGACCCAGACCTCCCTGTCGCTTGCCATTTTAACACTCCACCCTGCTCTCATGCCCACATGTCCGTCCTTGGCCTGCTGCATTGTTCCAGTGAAGCTCAACGCAAACTGGAGGAACAGCACCTCATCTTCCGACTAGGCACTTTACAGCCTTCCAGACTGAATATTGAGTTCAACGACTTCAGATCATGAACTGTCTCCTCCATCCCCACCCCCTTTTTTATCCCCTTTTTTCAATATTCATTATTATTTTTTATTTTTTTCCACTTATTTTTATTATTATTATTTTTAATTCATTTTCATTTTTATTCATTGTTTTATCCCCACCTTTTAGCCTATTTTCGATCTTTTTTCCCACCACCGTCCCCTCCCCACACTCCACCCCCACCCAGGCCGTTTGTCACTTATACATGTTGTTCTTCCCAGAATGCTTACCCTTGTCTGGCTATTATCACATTCCGCTTTCTACCCTTTATGTCACCATTAGCACCTCCTTTAGCCAGTACCACCACCAGCAACACCGCTTTGTCCTTTTGTTTATGAGATCTTTCACAATCGCTCCTTTACCTCCACCTATCACTGGCCTTCTATCCAGCTTCACCTGCTCCACCCCCGATAAACAGTATAAATTTCACCACATTTTTACTTCTCTTAGCTCTGAAGAAGAGTCATACGGACTCGAAACGTTAACTTTATCTTTCTCTCCAAAGATGCTGTCAGATCTGTTGAGTTTTTCCAGCGTTTTTTTGCCTTTGTTTCAGATTTCCAGCATTCACTCCTTTGCTTTTAACTGGAGTTAAACTGACTGGTCTGTACTTGCTGGGTTTATCCTTATGACCTTTTTTGAACAGGGGCATAATGTTTGCAATTCTCCAGTCTTCTGGCACCACCCATGAGTCTAGGGAAGATTGAAAGATTATGGCCAGTGCCCCTGCAATTTCCACTCTCACTTTCTTCAATATCATTGGATGCATCTGGTCTGGTCCTGGTACCTTGTCAACTTTAAGTACCAACAGTCTATTCAACACTTCCTCCTTATCAATTTTGAACCCTTTTAGTGACAGAGTTTCCTCGTCTGTCACCATGGCCTGGGTAGCATCTACCTCCTTGGTAAAAACGGATGCAAAGTATTCATTTAATACCTCCATGTGTAAATTCCCTTTTAGGTCCTTAATTGGCCCTACTCCTCCTTTTACCACCTTTTCACTATTTATAGGTCTATAGAAGGCTTTGGGATTCCCCTTTATGTTGACTGCCAGTCTTTTCTCATAATCCCTCTTCACTTTTCTAATATGTTTTTTCACCTCCCCTCTGAACCTTCTGTATTCCTCTTGGTTCTCAATTGTATTTTCAACTGATACTTGTCAAAAGTGCACTTGTTCTTCTTTATCTTAATTTCAATCTCCTTTTTCACCCAGGGAGCTCTGGATTTGTTTGCCCTACCTTTCCCTTTCGATAGGGTATACCCTGAGTGTGCCCGAACCAATTCTTTTTTGAAGGTAGTCCATTGTTCAGCTACAGTTTTTCCCACCAAACTTTCATTTCAGTCTATCCGGCCCAGCTCCGTTTTTGCCCCATCAAAGTCGGCTCTGTCCAGTTAATCATTTTCACTCTGGGTTGCCTATTGTCCTTTTCTATCATCATCCTAAAACGTACAATACAATGATCACTGTCTCCTAAATGCTCCCCCACTAACACTTGGTCTGCCTCATTTCCAAGAACCAAGTCCAATAGTGCGTCTTCTTATTGGATTGCTGTAGAAAATTCTCCAGAACACAATCAGAAACTTTTGCCCCTCTCCATCCTTTACAATACCACTGTCCCAGTCTACATTTAGGTAATTAAATTGGTAGATTCAGTGGAACTAAGATCTGATGCTACTCAACCACTAAAAATACAGATGAGTCCCCTAAAAAGACAACAGAGGCTTCATAAGGTGCACCCATCAATGGAAAAAACAAATCATCTTCTAGATTCTCAACCTTCATGAGACCACTCAATACGGCAAGGAATATTTCCTCATCGCTTTCTAGGAAGAGCCAATTCAGGTTCAGCAATTCTTCATGAGGATGGTCACCATCTAATGCAATATCTTCTGTATCCTCTTCTTCTGGTCTTACTTCATGAAGAACTGAGAGATTGAAAATTTCAACCTCCACCTGGGATCTAGTGGATGATGTCTCTGTGAAAGAAAGAAAATTGTTGCTGAGTGCATAAATTTCCTCAGCTTCTCAAGGCTGAATTTCCAATGTTTCCAAATAAAAGGTTGAAGATTCTTGCATGAAAGACGGTGAGTCATTCAAATGGTGGTCATCATTTGTTTTTTCTAGGATTCCTAGAAATATGCCAACATTGCCACTCAATAAGGATGTACATTGATTGTGAAGAACATAGAATCAAGGATCCTTAGTTACAAGGATCATCCCTTGTAACTAAGAGGAGAAATAATCCTGCCTTTAATTGGAAGGTCTATGCTGCTTGGACCTTGTAACTTGATGCCTGATGGATAAAGGGTCATTAGCTGAAGCCGGTTGAGGTCATCTGCTAATATATTAACAGCAGCTCCAGTATCAATTTTAAAAGTAGTATCGCAGCCTTGAACTTGGGCCGTAACTGATCAATATTCTGGATTCAGACTATTTACTTCCCCTAGGAACTTTGTAATTTAGTTTTTTTTTTGACTTTCCATTTCTTGGATAGATTGTATTTCATAAATACTTTCTGGTCTGTGACTTCGATTCAAACTGCTGGATTTGCAGAAATGCTTGAAATGTCCAGTTTTGTCACGCTGGAAGCATTCTATGGCCCCTGCTGGGCAGTCTTTACATCTATGTCGCTTTTCCGAACCACAACACAAGCATCTCAAACTGGCTGCTGGTGTGGAGTTTCCCACCTTTTTACTTGGTTTGGTGGCTTTCTTGTGGATGGGATCACCGCCCACAGGCCAACCCAATCTAAAGAGTCATGTGAAGTCTCAGAGTTGCCTCAAATTATAGCCCAATTAACTGCACTAAACTTGGCCTGCCTCACATACTGAACTGCTTGCTCCAAAGTAAGATCATCTTTGGTCTGCAGAAAGCCAGACAGGTTTTCATCCTGGACACCCATAAATATGGATTAGCTCATCCTTTAGCACCATATCCACAAGAACTAGCTAGGTGATGTAGGTCAGTTCAAAATAATTCAATCGATTCCCCAGGTCATTGCAACCATTGGTTAAAACGTGCTCGTTCAATTATTAAACTTTGCTTCAGGTTAAAATAGCTATCAAAGGCTATACGAATAGGCTCATAGTCTGCGGTGGACTCCTGCATGCCCTACCTTAGGAGAATGTTGTCTGCTACTGGGCCTACTGTATAGTGAAAGGAACTAACTTGAAGCTTGTGCTCCTTCTCATGAAAGCCTGATGCTGCTCGGTACAGAAGGAAATGGCATTTCCATAACTCCCCCTGCTGGCCTCGCTGTGTGCCCTCAAGGCAGTTAATCAGGTGGGGCAAGGGCAGGGACAGCTCACAAGGTACAGTCATTGTTACTTCTCTCCAATGTACCTCCTTCAGCTGCAGAATATTTTATGAGCTGCTTTCAGGGGTTTCTTCATTCTGCAGCACCTTCAATAACACCAGTGTTTTTTTTATATCAGTGTCTCCATTGCTGCCACCATGGCTGGAATTGTCCCAGATTTGCACTATATGCAATAACAGACGGGAAAAAAGACGTTTTACCCGCCAGCTGCAATGGCAGCTTTTCACGCCATATTGTCCCAGTCCCGCTTCATTAATCATGCATTCCCGGGAAACACGCCAGGTTGCTGGCGGGGTGTCCTCTCATTCTCATGCCACATCATATCAGGCCTTCAGTAAACTGGGCCCCATATTTAAAGGCCGCCCCTGCAAAGAGCCAGCTCTCCTCAAGGGATAGGAAGCTGCTACAAAGTCATGGCTGCTAAAGGGAGGAAACACGCTGCTCCCAGATTTACCTCGAGAGCCTACTGGATGCAGTGGAAGCCCTGCCACAATGTCCTCTACCCTCGCTCTGGGTTAAGACCAGCAAGCAATGTCACCAATCCTACATGGTGGCAGGGGTGGTCAGTACCAACGCTCTGCAAAACAGGACAACCACCCAGTAACAAAAGAGGATGAATGATCTGCTCTGTTCTGCCAGGGTAAGTCACTCTCATCATCACTCTCAGCTCACACACTCACAAACCCATCACACATCCACAGGGCCCTCACTCACTGACAGTGCGAGAGACATCACCATTCACTCTCCCACACACACCCTCATTGTCCTCATCCCGTCCATGGCACCACTCACCACCCACACATGCCAGGCATACTTATCATCTGGCCTGGCAGGCATCCTGTTTACACTCTTTCCATCTGTATTCATGCAGGACAAGCTGGCACACAACAAAAGGGAGAGGTCACAGACTGGTGGAAGAATGCCTGAAATCAAGGTCTTCGTGGACTTTGAAAATAGACTCATCCAACTGGCTGGTGAAGATCTGGACCATTCCTATGCTGACGGTGAGGTCGGCATTGCATAACAAAGTGAGGATCCAGCAGCGTAACATCCATCAGACAACCAGGCTGTGAGCGATGTGTCCTCTTCCACAGGCCACTGCCATGCACTAATTATCTCTCCTTGCTTTCACAGGCACATCTGGGAAACAGCTGAGGGGGTCCATGACCGAGGTCCTTGACTCAAGCCCCGAAGACACCTCGGAAGAGGAATTTGCTGAAACCGTCATTGAAGACCATCACAGCACTCACCCACACTCTCCACCAGCGCAGAGACACACACCACCATGGGACCAAGCTTTAGAGTAGCCTTGGGGTCACAGTCTGGTGAGCACATTGCACTTTCTGATCCACAGCAAGTGGCGGCAGGAAATTCCCAAGTCCCCGGCACTCGGAGGAGCTGCTGGAGGCCAAAACATTGCTGAGTCCAAGTCAGATGATGAGCCTCTGGACTTGGTCAAACTTCAGTTGCTGCAGCTGCAAAGGCAAGCTCGGGAACTTCAGGAAGGGATGTCCGCTGCACTCCTCAGATTGCAAGGCACAATGGAGGAATCCATCCACCTGAGGTGATAGCGTTGACATGCCAACGGACTGAGATCAACACTGGCAGGATGGCAGGCGCCTTGGAGACATCGCTCCTGCACTGCTGCGTGCACTGAACTCCATCGCTGATGCCAAAATTGGCCTCGAACAGTGTCAGTGCGAGAGGGGTGCGGGGCAGCTCGATCTCACTCAAACTGCCCTTCTCCTCACGGAGTCAGCCAGGGGCCCTTGGGCACGATCGGGAGGAGGATCAGCAGGTGCACACTCCGGGCCCATCCACCCAGGTGACTCCGGGAGTGTCCGGCCCATCCAAATCATCTCTTCTTGTGACCTCAGCAGCTCCAGCTCCACAGGCCGAGGAGGGGCCACTGCCACACAGCAGGGCCCTGAAAGCAGGCAGGGGCTCTCCAGGTCTCGGCCCTCCAGAGGACGCCCGTCAAGATCATCACAGACAGGGTGTAGCAGTCAGCAGGCAATCTCCACCTTGGCTGTGAGGAAGCACGAAGATATAGCGGCAGGGTTAGGAAGGTTAAGAAGATATAGATGCACCAGGGAGATGATGGCGTAGTGGTATTGTCACTGGACGAGTAGTCCAGAGACTCAGGGTAGTGCTCTGGGGACCTGGGTTCGAATAAAAATCAGAAATTAAAGTCGAATTATGATCATGGAAAAACCCATCTGGTTCACTAATGCCCTTTAGGGAAGGAAATCTGACGTCCTTACCTGGTCTGGCCCACATGTGACTCCAGACCCACAGCAATGCCCTCTGAAATGGCCTAGCAAGTCACTCAGTTGTAACAAGTAGCTACAAAGCCACAAAAAAGGAATGAAACCAGACGAACCACCCGGCATTGATCTAGGCACCAGAAATGGCAACTACAATCTCAGCCCTGCTGACCCTTACAAACATCTAGTGCCAAAACTGGGAGTGCTGTCTCACAGACTAGTCAAGCAACAGCCTGACATCATCATCCTCACGGAATCATATCTGACAGACAATGTCCCAGACACCACCATCACCATCTCTGAGTATGTCCTGTCCAGCAGAGGTGGCGGCACAGTGGTATACAGTTGGAAGGGAGTTGCCCTGGGAGTCCTCAACATCGACTCCAGACCCCATGAAGTCTCGTGGCATCGGGCCAAACATGGGCAAGGAAACCTCCTGCTAATTTCCACGTACCACCCTCCCTCAGCTGATGAATCAGTGCTCCTCCAAGTTGAACACCACTTGGAGGAAGTACTGAGGGTGGCAAGGGTACAAAATGTACTCTGGATGGGGAACTTCAATGTCCATCACCAAGAGTGGCTCGGTAGCACCACTACTGAACGAGCTGGCTGAGTCCTAAACGACATAGCTGCTAGACTGGGTCTGCGGCAGGTGGTGAGGGAACCAACAAGAGGGAAAATCATACTTGACCTCATCCTCACCAGCCTGCCTGCCACAGATGCATCTGTCCATGACAGTATCGGTAGGATTGACCACCGCACAGTCATTGTGGAGACGAAATCCCGCCTTCACATTGAGGATACCCTCCATCGTGTTGTGTGACTCTACCACTGTGCTAAATGGGATGGATTTCGAACAGATCTAGCAACTCAAGGCTGGGCATCCATGAGGCGCTGTGGGCCATCAGCAGCAGCAGAATTTTACTCAAACACAATCTGTAACCTCATGGCTCGGCATATCCCCCACTCTACCATCACCATCAAGCCAGGGGATCAACCCTGGTTCAATGGCCAGTGCAGGAGGGCATGCCAGGAGCAGCACCAGGCATTCCTAAAAATGAGGTGTCAACCTGGTGAAGCTATAACACAGGACTACTTGCATGCCAAACAGCATAAGCAGCAAGTGATAGACAGAGCTAAGTGATCCCACAGCCAACAGATCAGATCCAAGCTCTGCAGTCCTGCCACATCCAGTTGTAAATGGTGGTGGACAATTAAACAATTAACTGGGGGAGGAGGCTCCACAAGTATCCCCACCCTAAATGATGGAGGAGCCCAGCACATCAGTGCAAAAGATAAGGCTGAAGCATTTGCAACAATCTTCAGCCAGAAATGTCGAGTGGATGATCCCAGCATCACAGATGCCAGTCTTCAGCCAATTCAATTCACTCCACGTGGTATCAAGAAGTGGCTGAAGGCACTGGATACTGTAAAGGCTATGGGCCTTGACAATATTCCGCAATAGTACTGAAGACTTGTGCCGTGTCCCTAGCCAATCTGTTCCAATACAGCTACAACACTGGCATCTACCTGGCTATGTGGAAAATTGCCCAGGTATGTCCTGTACACAAAAAGCAGGACAAATCCAACCCGGCCAATTACTGCCCCATCAGTCTACTCTTGATCGTCAGTAAAGTAATGAAAGGGATCATCAACAGTGCTATCAAGCGGCACTTGCATAGCAATAACCTGCTCACTGACGCTCAGTTTGGGTTCCACCAGGGCCACTCAGCTCCTGACCTCATTACAGCCTTGGTTCAAACATGGACAAAAGAGCTGAACTCTCAAGGTGAGGTGAGGTGAGAGTGACTGCCCTTGACATCAAGGCAGCATTTGACCGAGTGTGACATCAAGGAGCCCTAGCAAAACTGGAGCCAATGGGAATCAGGGGCAAAACTCTCCACCGGTTGAAGTCACACCTAGCACATAGGAAGATGGTTGTGGTTGTTGGAGGTCTGTCATCTCAGCTCCAGAACATCACTGCAGGAGTTCCTCAGGGTAGTGTCCTAGGCCCAGCCATCTTCAGCTGCTTAATCAATGACCTTCCTTCCATCATAAGGTCAGAAGTGGGGATGTTCACTGATGATTGCACAATGTTCAGCACCATTCACAACTCTTCAGATACTGAAGCAGCCCACGTTCAAATGCAGCAAGACCTGGACAATATCCAGGCTTGGGCTGACAAGTGGCAAGTAACATTTGCGCCATACAAATGCCAGGCAATGACCATCTCCAACAAGACAGAATCCAACCATTGCCCCTTGATATTCAATGGCATTGCTATCACTGAAACGCCCACTATCAACATCCTGGGGGTTACCATTGACCAGAAACTGAACTGGACTAGCCATATAAATACTGTGGCTACAAGAGCAGGTCAGAGGCTGGGAATCCTGTGACGAGTAACTCACCTCCTGACTCCCCAAAGCCTGTCCACCATCTGCAAGGCACAAGTCAGGAGTGTGCTGGAATACTCCCCTCTTGCATGGATGAGTGCAGCTCTAACAACACTTGAGAAGCTTGACACCATCCAGGACAAAGCAGCCCGCTTGATTGGCACCACATCCACAAACATTCACTCCCTCCACCACCGATGCACAGTAGCTGCAGTGTGTACCATCTACAAGATGCATGCAGGAATTAACCAAGGCTCCTTCAACAGCACCTTCCAAACCCATGACCACTACCATCTAGTAGGACAAGGGCAGCAGATAGATGGGAACACCACCACTTGGAAGTTCCCCTCCGAGCCACTCACCATCCTGACTTGGAAATATATCGCCGTTCCTTCACTGTCGCTGGGTCAAAATCCTGGAACTCCCTCCCTAACAGCACTGGGGGTGTACCTACACCACATGGGCTGCAGCAGTTCAAGAAGGCAGCTCACCACCACCTTCTCAAGGGCAATTAGGGATGGGCAATAAATGCTGGCCCAGCCAGCGAAGCCCACATCCCGTGAATGAATCTTTAAAAATTCACAAAATCTGTATCAGGATATATGGAGTGGTCCCACTGCATGTCGTCATCATCCTCCTGGAATGTAGGGACTATGGACATCTGCTGCATCTCCATGACAGGAACTTTATCGCACTGCCATCAGCCAGACTGGATCAAACGTTCACAGGTGCAATGTGAGGATCTATGGACTATCCTCACTGCATGACGACATCATCCTCCACAAATCTAGCAGCTGAGGGCTTCCCAAGCATGACTGCCTCATCAGTCCAATGCAGTGGTGTCATCGCCCGCCTTCAAGGGCCTCCTCACCCTCATCCCTGTTGACGTCCTCCTCATCGGAGGAGACGTGCAGCTCCTCCATCTCCACCTCAGCCAGCTCTTCCCCACTTTGTAGCACCAGGTTGTAAAGGATGCAGCAGGTGACGATGATCCATAACACCCTCTGTGGACTGTATTGCAGGGCTCCACCAGACCAGTCCAGGCACCGGAACCACATCTTCAGCATCCCAATGGTCTGCTCCACCAAGTTCTGAGCTGCTGCATGAGCCTCATTATAGCATCGCTCTGCTGCAGTCTGAGGCCGCCGCACGGGTGTCATCAGCCATGGCCTCTGTGGGTAGCCCTTGACCCTGAGGAACCAACCTTGCAGCCTCTGTGGACCCTGTAAGATGTCTGGGATCTGAGGCCTACTGAGAATGTAGGAGTTGAGGAGACTCCCTGGAAACCATGCGCAGACCTGCAGGATGCGTTTAGTGGTAGTCGCATGCCAGCTGAACATCCAGTGAGTGGAAGCCCTTGCAGTTGACGTAGTTGACCGCTTGTTGCGATGGAGATCCGAGCACCACAAGTGCAGTCGATGGCACCCTGCACCTGTGGAACACCTGAGATCTGGGCAAATCCCAGCGCTCTTGCTTCCTGACTTTCCTGGTCCATGACGAAATCCAAAAAGTGAAGATGGCATCCATGACCTCCTGGATGCATTTGTGCTTGGAGGCTTGTGAGTTCTCACAGAGGTCACCTGTGGAGCCCTGAAAGGAGTCACTGGTGTAAAAATTCAGCGCAGTTAAGCAGTCAGTTCCTTGGACATGTGCAGTCTTTGGTGACACTAGTTCTCCATCATCTTCAAGAATGACAACCTCTACAGACCCTGGGTCTAGCTAGGCACCGACCAGTGATGGCTCACTGTGGCTCTACAGCGGCGAGCTGCTGCTCCCTCTGCACAGCCAGACGTCTCCGTCACTCTCTTCTCCATCGTCTCTGCTCTCAGTACGCCATGGGGCATACAGCTAGGTCACCAGGCTCCATGCTCCTGATGTACGCCTCCTGCAGGATGAAAGAGAGACACTTGGGTTAGCTTGGGTGTACCAAGAACATCTCTTGGTTCAGTCTGAAGTCTTGGTTAACCCATCCCGGAGAGTGCTGGACACCACTTGGATGGCCAGAGGTTAGTGCTCTGCATGGCTGCCCGAAACCCCACCCACCTCCGCCCCACTCCACCTGACCGATTGGCAGCAGCTTTGCCCATTGGACTGCAGGCTGTGCTCTCAGCTCAGGCACAGGCATTCTCCTAACCCACACTGCAAGTCTGCACTGTTAGCTTGAACCATGGGGGAGACTGGTCCACACCGGGATGCTGACATTGCAAAGGGGCTGTGAGTGTCTCCACCAGTGACTGCTCCATGGCCCAGCTTTAGTGAGGAGATTGTACAACGTGCCCAGTTGTCCAACTGTTCTGCAGTCCACTAAAACACTCATTAGTTTGCATTCTGTGCCCAAGGGGTGAAAAGCTCCGGAGCACTTGGTGGCACTTTCAGGTCTCTGAGTTGCTTGTGTGGGCAGATAAGCTAGAGGCCCGACTCCAAACATGTCGATGTGGCTGCGCCTGAACTGTCTCAGCTACAGAGGAATGGTCACTTTATACAAGGTTTCCCTAATGTGTGGCCGCTTCCCTCCCCCCCAAACCCCGCACGGGCTTGTGCACCACCTTCAGACTGACCTGCCATACCTCCCCCCACCCCAACTCACCCCAACCACAGGGCAGCCCTTACCCTCGCACCGCACTGTTAGCTAACCAAGAAAAAGTGCCTTTCCTATGCCCGCGCCTGGATGTTCAGCACCTCAACCTTGAAGTCCAACAGGCAACACTCACGAGCACTGCGCAATTTTACTGTGCACTCACCTCCGAGTTCCCCTCGAAGTGCAGCTCACCAGATGCACAAGTTATAAATGCTGTTGTGAAACACGTCAGCATGATTACCTGAATGATCCAGCGTGGGGGGGATGATTCCAGAGAGCAGGGTTTATAATAATCTACCGATGTATTAAAATGAAGTCCCTGACATGTGGCAGTGGGAAACACGGCCCATCATAGATGGACAGAGCAGGCCAGAAACCGATTTTTGGCCTTCCCGCCATATTGTCTGCTCATGACCACCATGACGCCCCACACCAGTGGGCACAAAAACCCATGGCTGAGATGTGTCCTTCTATCTTGCACTCTAGGTGTGGGATTTGGTTCTTAGACAGACTGCAGACATGCTCTGGTAGCGGCTTAACACTTTTTTATTGCTACATCTAAACAGGTTACAGAGTGGGCGCATTGCTCCTTGGCATGATTCCAACCCCTCTCTCTCTGAAGAGAGTCTAGCACATGACTGACTGATGTTAGTCGTACATCATCATCCATGTCATGTATAAGCATATTGCATCTGTTAACCCTTTATATTACACAGGGGACTTGTCAGCCTTTAGTTCTGATAATTTTCCCACTACCTTTTCCCTATTGATTCTGGTTGCTTTACGTTTCATCTTCCCTTTTATGTGTTGATTTTCAAATATTCTTGGGATGTCTTTTGCATCTTCTACAGTGAAGACAGACCCAAAACACCTGTTCAATGCTTCCACCATTTCCTTGTTTCCCATTATTAATTCCACTGTCTCATCCCCTAACGGATCAACACTCACTTTACTTACTGTTTTCCTTTTTAAGCACTTGTAGAAACTCTTAATATCTGTTTTGTTTTAATTTCTAGCTACCTTTCTCCCATTGCTCTAAGTGCTCCCTCCTTTCTTTTAGTAATTCTTTGCTAGTTTCTAAAATCTGTCTAATCTTCTGACCTATTGCTAATCTTCACAGTATTGTATGCTTTTTGCACACATGACCTCTTGATCTTTGAGGTGCAGAGTTCATGCTGTGACATCTTAGTCAATGGATATTTCAAAGTACACTAATATTTTACAATATCAACATTACAAACGTTATTTTTATACTTTTGGTTATCAGGTTCGCTTTGTCCAGCGAACGCTAGCTGCTCCCTTGATATTAACACATTATTGGTGCTTGAAACAATATAGGCAGAGAGACCGATTAACTGAACAAACACTGGTGGTTTATTGGAACTAAGAACCGAGCACTAAGACCATGTGTGCTTCTTCAATCACCTCCAGCTCTAGACTTAGAGTTACTAAAGTAGCCTGCGCTGTGTAGCGATTGGTCAATACAGTCCCACTGCCAATTAACTAAATTCTCTTAAAGGTATATTACCACATCCCTCCCCTTTACTTGAAAGTGCAACATCCCAATTATCCAATTATTTACATGAATAACTATTTACAAGTCAAGTCTCTCAGGGGGCTTCCTTGGAAGTGTCAACGCTCAACGGCCTCGGTTGGTTTTCCCGAGACCCCCTTCTCAGGCTCTTCCGTGGAAGTGGGCAAGTTTGTGTCTTTGACCCTGTCGGGTCCAACAGGCCCCACCGGTGCTTCCAAATCACGTGACATTTCTTCCATGTGCGTTTCAGGCTTAAACGCAAATGATGATGACATTCCTTCTTGTGGGACTGTCTCTCTTCTCCGGAGATAATCCACGTGTTGTCTAATTATTCGGCTGTTTACAGATAAATTATAGGAGAGATGTCCTGTCACAACGGTCACTTTGCTCAACTGCCAATTGGGCCCATCTCCAAAGTTCTTCGCGAGAACTGTGTCTCCCACCCTGAAATTTCTTTCATGATTTTGGCCATCATTCTAGCCTTCTGGGTCTCTTAGCTTCTCTCCGCCCTCCCCGCTAAATTCGGCCAGATAAGAGTTAGACAGGTGTGGAGACATCTCTTCATTAGTAACTCAGCGGGGGCAATACCGGTGATCGTGTGTGGCGCCGTCCGGTATGCGAACAGGAACCGTGACAATCTGGTGCTGATGGAATCCCCGTCCAGCTTTTTAATCCCGGACTTAAAAGTTTGGACAGCCCACTCAGCCAAACCATTAGAGGTGGGGTGGTAAGGCGAGGTTTTGATCTGAATTATTCCATTGAGGGTTGTAAACCTGTGGAACTCCCCGCTGGTAAATGCAGTCCTATTGTCTGACACGAGCACTGTAAAACTCTGTCACAAACTGTCTATGGTGGCAACAGTCGTGGGTGACCAGACCTCGTACACATGCGTCCGCTTGGGGTGGGCGTCTATTAGTAAAAGGAACATCGAGCCCAAGAAGGGCCCCACATAGTCGATGTGGAGGCGCACCCACGGCCGCCCCAGCCATGCCCAGGGGTGCAATGGAGTAAAGAGGGGTAGCTTTTGTACCAGCTGGCATTGAAGACAATATGCCATCCTGGCAGGTGAGCTCTTATCTGTGATTGAAATAGGGCTTCATGTCATCAGAATTTGGCTCACCTGACCATCCATTCAAGACCTGCTCCCGGACATGAGATAAAAGTAGATCTCGACTTGTCCACTCACGGATTTGTTTGGCTTGGACAGGGGAGGAATCCAAAAAATGTAGTACCAAGACAAGTTCCTGAGGAATTGGAACCTTCATGTTGTTATCTGGCGGAGGGAGGCGGCTCAGCAAGTCAGCATGTGCCATCTGGCTTCCTGATTGGTGAATAAAAGTGTGTTTGTAAGTAGCCAATATCAATGCCCACCTCTGGATGCGAGCAGCTGTGATGGGGGTTATCGTCTTATCCTCCCCAAATAATCCCAGCAGAGGCTTGTGATCGGATATAATGTGAAAATGGCAACCGTGGAGATATTGATGGAATTTCCAAACACCAAACACAGCAGACAAGCCTCCTTCTCAATTTGAGAATATTGTCGCTCTGCAGCACTGAGCGTGTGAGATGTATAGCCAATGGGCCGTTCGGAGCCATCTGCCATCTGATGTGAAAGTACAGCCCCTACTCCATAAGGGGATAAGTCACAAGTTAAAATCAATTCTTTCTTTGGGTTAAAGTGGGCCAATAGGGCTGATGATCTTAACAATTACTTTACCATCAGAAACACATCCTGTTGCACAGCTTGCCAAATCCATTTATGGTTTTTTTGTAAGCAATGCTTATAATGGATCTAGTCCGGTTGATAGATTTCAGAGAAATTGCCCATACTAGTTTATCATACTAAGAAGGCCTTTAGTTCTGTAATGTTTCTCGGTGCAGGTGCCTCGTAAATAACCTTGACCTTTTCTTCCACGGGATGCAGGCCCTGTGTGTAGACCTTATGGCCCTAGTAAACGACCTCTTTGGCTTGGAAAAAACGTTTTTCTAGCTTCAAGCGCACCCCTACTTGTGAGAAGCATTTCAGCACCTCCTCCAAATTAGCTAAGTGTTCTCCATCAGTTAGTCCAGTGACTAAGACAACATCTCGATAAACGACGACATGGGGTAATCCCTGAAGTAGATTTTCCATGGTACGCTAGAAAATAGCACACACCAATGAGATCCCAAGGGGTAGTCGAGTATATTGATACAATCCTCGATGTGTACTGATGGTCATAAGTTCACTAGAGCCTTCTTCCAACTCTACCTGCTGGTAGGCATGGCTCATGTCGAGTTTTGAATATGTGCTGCCCCCTGCCAATTTCCAATATAATTCGTCAATCTTCAGTATTGGGTGTCTATCAAGTTTGGCCACTCTGTTTAGTTAACTTATAGTAACCACATAAGCGAACACTTTGGTCTGACTTCAGTACGGGTATTATGGGTGCCGCCCACTCAGAAAATTGCACTGGTGTTTAGAAACCAAGCTTCTCCAGTCTGTTTATCTTGCTCCTCAACCTTGCCCCGTAGAGCATAAGGGACTGGTCTGGCTCTGATAAATCTGGGAGCTGCGTTAGGGTCTATGTGGATTTTGACTTGTAGCCCACGAATCCTTCCTAGCTCCTCACTGAAAACGGAAGCGTATTTTTGTAACAATTCCTGTAAGTTTCTCTTTCTGATTTGAAAAATCTCGGCCCATTGCAATTTAATCTTTTTGAGCCAGTTGCAACTAATTAAACTGGGGACTCCCCAGCTACTACTATAAGGGGTAAATTTGCAGACTGGTCCCCATACTGCACCAGGACTTGACATATACCTTTCACTCTTATTTCTTTGCCCGTATATGTTTTAATTTAGTGTCTAATTCTTCCAAACTTAAAGGATGGACCCCTTTATTCAAGTATCTGAACGTATGTTCTCCTATGACAGACTTTGATGCCCCAGTATCGATCTCCATCTGGATGGGTTGTTCATTGACTCTAATGACTACCTGGATTAGCTCAGTTCTACCTACTTTCAGGTTGTATAATGAATAGATGTCAGACTCTGCTTCCTCTGGTTCTTCAACGAGACAAATTTCGTGATTTCTACCTTTGTTTTTAAAATGCTGTCGCAATCTATCTTGACAGTACCTAATTATATGACCACTGCAGTGGCAGAAAAAACATTCAATATTTCTGAACTGTCGATCGCCTGTGGGCTGCCTGGATGCATTTCTCTCATTGATGGCGTGGGTTTTCACTGTAGTATTGTTGTTCTTCAATGTTCTGTACATACTGGGTGTTTCCCACCTTTCTGTGGGGTCTGACATTTTCGCACCTTTTGTTACTGGTTCTTCCCTCCCTATAAGATGGACGGTGCCATTTTGTGTATCCTTTATTGCCGCCGAGTCTCTAACAGTCTCTCCATGGCTGTTGCCGATTCTAATGCCTTATTGAAGTCTAGATTAGTTTCAGATAGCAATCGCTTTTGAATAACGTTGTCTCCGACTCCACACATTAATTGGTCTCTCAACATGTCATTAATTGAAGTTCCAAACTCATAATATTCTGTTAATTCCTTTAAAGCAGCTACATAGCCAGCAATTGTCTCTCCTGGAAGCCTATTCTTCAAATTGTATTTAAAACACTGCATAGTGACTGAGGGCTTTGGCTTCAGGTGGTTTTTTTACAACATTTACTAACTCGTCGTATCGGGGGTGTGAGGTGATGTGAGGCTGCGGATCAGCCTGTACATTTGGTTCCTGCATGTGGACAAAAGAATCACCTTCCTCTTGTCCTCCCCCATGATGTTGTTAGCGGTAAAGAAGAACGCTAGGTGTTCGACGTAATGAGACCAGTCATCGGAAATGGGGTCAAATGGTTCAAGTTGCCCAAACTGCGGCATACTCAATGACTAAGGAGACTGTACTTTCAAACAGCTTTCAAGGTAGTAGTGAAGTAACGTAGCTGGCTTACTGCGGCTTTCTTGATTACCGTCAATTGATCCGGTTTACCCTTGTCGCCAGTTTAATGTTTTAGGTTACAAAAATAAAAATACCTGGAAAAACTCAGCAGGTCTGACTCAGCAGCTGTGTTTTTCCAGGTATTTTTATTTTTGTTTTGGATTTCCAGCATCCGCAGTTTTTTGCTTTTATCTCAATGTTTTAGGTTATCAGGTTCGCTTTGTCCAGCAAGTGCTAGCTGCTCCCTTGATATTAACACACTATCTGGTGGTTGAAACAATATAAGCAGAGAGACCGAATAACTAAACAAACACTGGTGGCTTAATGGAGATAAACACAGAGCACTAAGAGCATGTGTGCTTCTTCAATCACCTCCAGCTCTAGACTTACAGTTACCCAAGGAGCCTGCGCTGTGTAGCAATTGGTCAATACAGTCCCACGGTCAACTAACCACATTCTCTTAAAGGTACCGAGCACTCCGCTTACCACAGTTATAAACAGAATATGAAGTGAAATTTAAATGTACGATATTCAAACAGATCAGCTTTAATTCTCTTCTAAACAGTGTCCTGTTCCCTTTAGTGGATTTATAAATAGTGACATCTGACACTCAAAAGCAGCTTTAATTATTCACCAGGTGTGGGGGCATCTCTGGCCAGGCCAGGGTTTACTGCCCATCCCTAATTGCCCTTGTCCAGAGGGTATTTCAGAAACAGTTGCTGTGGGTCCGGAGTGACAGGCAGACCAGCCCAGCCCAGACCAGACCAGCCCAGCCCAGCCCAGGTAAGGATTCCCCTCCCTAAAGGACATGACTGACCCAGCATTTTAAACCCAGATTAAACCCGGCTCCCCGGAGCAGCCCCCCCGCCTCTGGGTGAGCAGCCCCCCCCCCCGCCTCTGGGTGAGCAGCCCCCCCCCCGCCTCTGGGTGAGCAGCCCCCCCCCCGCCTCTGGGTGAGCAGCCCCCCCCCCGCCTCTGGGTGAGCAGCCCCCCCGCCTCTGGGTGAGCAGCCCCCCCCAGTGGGTGAAAGGTTCCCCGGGTGGTGCAGGTTTGTCGGGGAAGCGGCTGAGAAGCCCCGGCAGCTGCGGATCCACATTCCGCAGCCGCAGCAGATTCTCCGGCTTTGGGGACTCAGCACTTTTGCCGCTGGATTATTTTCCTGTCAGTTTCTGATCATCTTCTTCTTGTAAATTTCCCGCAACCGGATTCCAGTCAAACTGAAGCCAACAAACATGGAAATAAAACACAAACCGCCGCAGAAAAACAGCTGCAACTGTCCCTCATGTACCTCCCCGGGCGCGCTCCCGGCCCCGCGCCCCCGCGCACCCCCCGCCCCCGCCCCGCGCACCGGCCTCGCGCCCCCGCCCCGTGCCCCGCCCTCTGTCCCGCCCCCGCCCCCTGGCCCCGCCCCGCGCCCCGGCCTCGCGCCCCGCGCCCCGGCCTCGCGCCCCCCTCGCCCTCGCGTCGGCTTCGGCCACGCCCCCGCGTCGTCCTCACCCCCGCCTCTGGCCCCGCCCTCGGCCTCGCCCCCACCCCTGGCCCCGCCCTCGGCCTCGCCCACCCTGGCCCTGGCCCCGCCCCCCATGCCCCGCCCCCTGCCCCGCCCCCGCGCCGGGAAACTTCGCAGCTTCTGACTTCCTGTCGATCCGGAAGCTGCTGAGACCCCGCCCCCTGGCCAATGGCCAATAGAAACCCATATCGTGAGCGGAGATTCAGGGGACCCGCCCCTCCCCCGGTTCCGGCGCTGGATATGCAAATGAGGCGCGGGGTTAAAAGGTGCGGGAGCGCGCGCCGGCTCCTTTCCACCTGGAGCCGAACCGGAGCTGAAGCCGGAGCCAGACTTGGATCCAGAGCCGGAGTGAGCTCTCACCATGTCGGATAAATTGCCCTACAAAGTGGGTAAGGAGTGAACCGGGGAGGCGGCCGGGCGGAGACCGACTATTAACCCGGCCGGAGTGTGGGGGGGGGGGAGAGAGAGAGAGAGAGTGTCGGGGGGGAGAGAGAGAGAGTGTGGGGGGGGAGAGAGAGAGAGAGTGTGGGGGGGGAGAGAGAGAGAGAGTGTGGGGGGGAGAGAGAGAGAGAGAGAGAGTGTGGGGGGGAGAGAGAGAGAGAGAGAGAGAGAGTGTGGGGGGGAGAGAGAGAGAGAGAGAGAGAGTGTGGGGGGGAGAGAGAGAGAGTGTGGGGGGGGGAGAGAGAGAGTGTGGGGGGGAGAGAGAGAGAGAGAGAGAGAGTGTGGGGGGGAGAGAGAGAGAGAGTGTGGGGGGGGGAGAGAGAGAGAGAGTGTGGGGGGGGGGAGAGAGTGTGGGGGGAGAGAGAGTGTGGGGGGGAGAGAGAGAGAGAGTGTGGGGGGGAGAGAGAGAGAGTGTGGGGGGGAGAGAGAGAGAGAGTGTGGGGGGGAGAGAGAGAGAGAGAGAGTGTGGGGGGGAGAGAGAGAGAGAGAGAGAGTGTGGGGGGGAGAGAGAGAGAGAGAGAGAGAGTGTGGGGGGGGAGAGAGAGA
>NW_027598396.1:0-45958 GCF_964194155.1 Cetorhinus maximus | reverse complement strand
GTCCCTACTTGTAATTAATGGTGATTACTGGTGCCTGCTGATGATTACTGCTCCCTACTGATGATTACTGCTCCCTACTGGTGATTACTGGTCCCTACTGGTGATTACTGGTGCCTGCTGATGATTACTGCTCCCTACTGATGATTACTGCTCCCTACTGGTGATTACTGGTCCCTACTTGTAATTACTGGTGATTACTGGTGCCTGCTGATGATTACTGCTCCCTACTGGTGATTACTGGTCCCTACTGGTGACTACTGGTGATTACTGGTGCCTGCTGATGATTACTGCTCCCTACTGGTGATTACTGGTCCCTACTTGTAATTACTGGTGATTACTGGTGCCTGCTGATGATTACTGCTCCCTACTGGTGATTACTGGTCCCTACTGGTGATTACTGGTCCCTACTGGTGATTACTGGTGAATATTGGTGATTACTGGTGCCTGCTGATGATTACTGGTGATTACTGGTCCCTGCTGGTGATTACTGGTGATTACTGGTGCCTGCTGATGATTACTGGTGCCTGCTGATGATTACTGGTCCCTACTGGTGATTACTGGTGATTACTGGTGCCTGCTGGTGATTACTGGTGATTACTGGTGCCTGCTGATGATTACTGGTGCCTGCTGATGATTACTGCTCCCTACTGGTGATTACTGGTGATTACTGGTGCCTGCTGGTGATTACTGGTGATTACTGGTGCCTGCTAGTGATTACTGGTCCCTACTGGTGATTACTGGTGATTACTGGTGCCTGCTGGTGATTACTGGTGATTACTGGTGCCTGCTGATGATTACTGGTCCCTACTGGTGATTACTGATGATTACTGGTCCCTACTGGTGATTACTGATGATTACTGGTGCTTGCTGGTGATTACTGGTGATTACTGGTGATTACTGATGATTACTGGTCCCTATGGTGATTACTGGTGATTACTGGTCCCTACTGGTGATTACTGGTGATTACTGGTGCCTGCTGATGATACCAAACGACTATTAATAAAATGAATCGCAAAGTCAGTGATTGGGACGGTGATATAATCAGAGCGGGTAGAGAGAGGGAGAGGCATTCACTGGATGTTCGGTTTAGTAAAGCTGACAGAGGGTGCCATGTCATGTTGCCTGAGAAGTACTGGTGATTACTGGATTACTGGTCCCTACTAGTAATTACTGGTGATTACTGGTCCCTACTGGCGATTACTGGACCCTACTGGTGATTACTAGTGCCTAATGATGATTACTGGTCCCTACTCGTAATCACTGGTGATTACTGGTGCCTGCTAATGATTACTGGTCCCTAGTAGTAATTACTGGTGATTACTGGTCCCTACTATTAATAACTGGTGATTACTGGTCCCTACTAGTAATTGCTGGTGATTACTGGCCCCTACTGGTGATTACTGGTCCCTACTAGTAATTACTGGTGATTAATGGTCCCTACTGGTGATTACTGGTCCCTACAGGTGGTTACTAGTGCCTAATGATGATTACTGGTCCCTACTAGTGATTACTGGTCCCTACTAGTAATTATGGTGATTACTGCTCCCTACAGGTGATTATTAGTGTCTAATGATGATTACTGGGCCCTACGCGTAATCACTGGTGATTACTGGTGCCTGCTAATGATTACTAGTCCCTAACAGTAATTAATGGTGATTTCTGGTGCCTACTCGTAATCACTGGTGATTACTGGTGCCTGCAGATGATTACTGGTCCCTAATAGTAATTACAGGTATTACTAGTCCCAAAAACTAATTACTGATGATCACTGGTACCTACTAGTGATTATTGGGGATTACTAGTATTTAATATTGATATATAAACAGTGCCCCCCTCATAAACACTATATAAACAGAGCCCTCATCATAAACACTATATAAACAGTGCCCCCATCATAAACACTATATAAACAGTGTCCCCATCATAAACACTATATAAACAGTGTCCCCATCATAAACACTATATAAACAGTGACCGCATCATATACACTATTTAAAGAGTGCCCCATCATAAACACTATATAAACAGTGCCCCCATCATAAACACTATATAAACAGTGCCCTCATCAAAAACACTATATCAAAAGTGCCCCCATCATAAACACTAAAAAAACAGTCCCCACATCAAAAACACTATATTAACAGTGCCCCGTCATAAACACTATTTAAATAGTGCCCCCATCATAAACATTATATAAACAGAGCCCTCATCATAAACACTATATAAACAGTGCCCCTATCATAAACACTATATAAACAGTGCACCCATCATAAACACTATATAAACAGTGCCCCCATCATAAACACTATTTAAACAGTGACCCCATCATAAATACTATATAAACAGTGCCCCGATCATAAACACTATATAAACAGTGTCCCCATCATAAACACTATATAAACAGTGCCCCATCATAAACACTATATAAACAGTGCCCCCATGATAAACACTATATAAGCAGTAGCCCCATCATAAACACTATATAAACAGTAACCCCATCATAAACACTATTTAAACAGTGCCCCCATCATAAACACTATATGAACAATGCCCCCATCATAAACATTATATAGACAGTGTCCCCATGGTAATCACTATATAAACAGTGCCCCCATCATAAACACTATATTAACAGTGCCCCATCATAAACAGTATATAAACAGAGCCCCATCATAAACACTATATAAAAAGTGTCCCCATCATAAACACTTTAAAAACAGTGCCCCCATCATAAACACTATATAAACAGTGCCCCATCATAAACAGTATAAAAACAGCTCCCCCATCATAAACACTATATAAACAGTGCCCCCATCTTAAACACTATATAAACAGTGCCCAATCATAAACAGTATATAAACAGTGCCCCCATCATCAACACTATATAAACAGTATCCGCATCATAAACACTATATAAACCGTACCCCCATCGTAAACACTATGTAAACCGTGCCCCCATCATAAACACTATATAATCAGTGCCCCATCATAAACACTATATGAACATGCCCCCATGATATAAACTATATAAACAGTGTCCCATCATACACACTATATAAACAGTGCCCCAAACATAAACACTATATAAACAGTGCCTCCATCATAAACACGATATAAACAGTGCCCCATCATAAACACTATATGAACAGGGCCCCTATCATAAACACTATATAAACAGTGCCCCCATCATAAACACTATATAAACAGTGCACCAGCATAAACAGTATATATACAGCTCCCCCATCATAAACACTATATAAACTGCTCCCGCATCACAAACACTATATAAACAGTGCCCCCATCATAAACACTACATAAACAGGGACCCCAACATAAACACTATATAAACAGTGCCCCCATCACAAACACAATATAAACAGTGCCCCCATCATAAACACTATATAAACAGTGCCCCCATCATAAACACTATATAAACATTGTACCATCATAAACACTATATAAACAGTGCCTCCGTCATAAACACTATATAAAATGCTCCACCATCATAAACACTATATAAACAGTGCCCCCATCATAAACACTATTTAAACAGTGCCCCCATTATAAACACTATATAAACAGCGCCCCTATCATAAACACTATATAAACATTGTCCCATCATAAATACTTTATAAACTGTGCCCCCATCATAAACACTATATAAACAGTGAAACATCATAAACACTATATGAGCAGTGTCCCCATCATAAACACTATATAAACAGTGCCCCATCATAAACACTATAAAAACAGTGCCCCCATCATAAACACTATATACGCAGTAGCCCCATCATAAAAACTATATAAACAGTAACCCCATCATAAACACTATTTAAACAGTGCCCCCATCATAAACACTATATAAACAGTGCCCCCATCATAAACAGTATATGAACAATGCCCCCATCATAAACATTATATTGACAGTGTCCCCATGGTACTCACTATATAAACAGTGCCCCCATCATAAACATTATATAAACAGTGCCCGATCATAAACAGTATATAAACAGTGCCCCATCATAAACACTATATAAAAAGTGTCCCCATCATAAACACTATATAAACAGTGCCCCCATCATAAACACTATATAAACAGTGCCCCATCATATACAGTATATAAACAGCTCCCCCCTCATAAACACTATATAAACATTTCCCCCATCTTAAACACTATATAAACAGTGACCCATCATAAACAGTATATAAACAGTGCCCCCATCATCAACACTATATAAACAGTATCCCCATCATAAACACTATATAAACCGTGCCCCCATCATAAACACTATATAAACCGTGCCCCCATCATAAACACTATATAAACAGTGCACTATCATAAACACTATATGAACATGCCTCCATCATAAAAACTATTTAAACAGTGCCCCAAACATAAACACTATATAAACAGTGCCCCCATCATAAACACTATATAAACAGTGCCCCAGCATAAACAGTATATATACAGCTCCCCCATCATAAACACTATATAAACAGTCCCCCATCATAAACACTATAGAAACAGTGCCCCCATCATAAACACTATATAAACAGTGCCCCATCATAAACACTATATAAACAGTGCCCCCATCATAAACACTATAGAAACAGTGCCCCCATCATAAACACTATTTAAACAGTGCCCCCATCATAAACACTATATAAACTGCTCCCCCATCATAAACACTATATAAACAGTGCCCCCATCATCAACACTATATAAACAGTGCCCCCATCATAAACACTATATAAACAGAGCACCCAACATAAACACTATATAAACAGTGCCCCCATCACAAACACTATATAAACAGTGCCCCCATCATAAACACTATATAAACAGTGGACCCATCATAAACACCATATAAAAGGTGCCCCATCATAAACACTATATAAACAGTGCCCCATCAAAAACACTATATAAACAGCTCCCCATCATAAACACTATACAAACAGCTCCCCATCATAAGCACTATATAAACAGTGCCCCCTTCATAAACACTATTTAAACAGTGCTCCCATCATAATCACTTTATAAACAGTGCCTCATCATAAACCCAATATAAACAGTGCCCCCATCATAAACACTATGTAAACAGTGCCACATCATAAACCCAATATAAACAGTGCCCAATTAATAAACACTATATAAACACTGCCCCCATCGTAAACCCTATATAAAAAGTGCCCCCATCCTAAACACTATATAAAAAGTGCCCCCATCATAAACACTATTTAAGCAGTGCCCCCATCATAAATCCTATATAAACAGTCTCCCCAACATAAACACTATATAAACAGTGCCCCCATCATAAACACTATATAAACAGTGGCCCCATCATAAACACTGTATAAACAGTGCCCCCATCATAAACACTATTTAAACAGTGCCCCATCATAAACACTATATAAACAACACCCCCATCATTAACACTATTTAAACAGTGCCCCCATCATAAAAACTATATAGGCAGTGCCCTCATCATAAACACTATTGAAACAGTGCACCCATCATAAACACTCTATAAACAGAGTCCCCATCATAAACACTATATAAACAGTGCCCCCATGATAAACACTATATAAACAAGTCCCCCTGCATAAACAGTATATATACAGCTTCCCCATGATAAACACTATATAAACAGGGCCCCCATCATAAACACTATATAAACAGTGCCCCCTTCATAAACACTATATCAACTGCTGCCACATCATAAACACTATATAAACAGTGCCCCCATCATAAACAATATATAAACATTGCCCCCATAATAAACACTATATAAACAGTGCCCCCAACATAAAGACTATATAAACAGTGCCCCCATCATAAAGACTATATAAACAGTGCCCCCATCATAAACACTATATAAACAGTGCCCCCATCATAAACACTATATAAACAGTGCCCCCATCATAAACACTATATAAATTGCACCCCCATCGTAAAAACTATATAAACAGTGCACCCATCATAAACACAATTTAAACAGTGCCCCCATCATAAACACTATATAAACAGTGTCCCCATCATAAACACTATATAAACAGCTACCCCATCATAAACTCTATATAAACAGTTTCCACATCATAAACACTATTTAAACAGTAACTCCTTCATAAACACAATTTAAACACTGCCCCCATCATAAACACTATATAAACAGTGCCCCATCATAAACGATATTTAAACAGTGCCCCCATCATAAACACTATATAAACAGTGTCCCCAACATAGACACTAAATAAACAGTGCCCCAATCATAAACACTATATAAACAGTGCCCCCATCATAAACACTATATAAACAGTGCCCCCATCATAAACACTATATAAACTGAGTCCCCATCATAAACACTATATATACAGCGCCCCATCAAAAACACTATATAAAAATTGCCCCCATCATAAGCACTATATAAACAGTGCCCCGATGATACACAATATATAAACAGTGCAGCCATCATAAACACAGCATAAACAGCACCCCCATCATAAACAATATATAAACAGTCCCCCCATCATAAACACTATATAAACAGTACCCCCATCATAAACACTATATTAACAGTGTCCCCATCATAAACACTATATCAACAGTGCGCCCATCATAAACACTATATAAAAAGTACTCCCATCATAAACACAATTTAAAGACTGCACCCATCATAAACACTATATAAACAGTGCCCCCATCATAAACACTATTTAAACAGTGCCCCCATCATAAATCCTATATAAACAGTCTCCCCAACATAAACACTATATAAATAGTGCCCCCATCATAAACACTATATAAACAGTGGCCCCATCATAAACACTGTATAAACAGTGCCCCCATCATAAACACTATTTAAACAGTGCCCCATCATAAACACTATATAAACAACACCCCCATCATTAACACTATTTAAACAGTGCCCCCATCATAAAAACTATATAGCCAGTGACCTCATCTTAAACACTATTGAAACAGTGCCCCCATCATAAATCCTATATAAACAGTCTCCCCAACATAAACACTATATAAATAGTGCCCCCATCATAAACACTATTTAAACAGAGTCCCCATCATCAACACTATATAAACAGTGCCCCCATCAGAAACACTATTTAAACAGTGCCCCCATCATAAACACTATATAAACAGTGCCCCCATCATAAACACTATTTAAACAGTGCCCCCATCATAAACACTATTTAAACAGTGCCCCCATCATAAACACTATATAAACTGCGTCCCCATCATAAACACTATATAAACATTGTCCCCATCATAAACACTATTTAAACAGTGCCCCCATCATAAACACTATAAAATCAGTGCCACAATCGTAAACACTATATAAACAGTGCCCCCATCATAAACACTATATAAACAGTGCTCCATCATAAACACGATATAAACAGTGCCCCCATCATAAATACTATATAAACAGTAGCCCCATCATAAACACTATATAAACAGTAACCCCATCATAAACACTATTTAAACAGTGCCCCCATCATGAACACTATATAAACAGTGCCCCCATCATAAACACTATATGAACAATGCCCCCATCATAAACATTATATAGACAGGGTCCGCATGGTAATCACTATATAAACAGTGCCCCAATCATAAACACTATATAAACAGTGCACCAAACATAAACACTATATAAACAGTGCCCCCATCATAGATACTATATAAACAGTGCCCCATCATAAACACTATATAAGCAGGGCCCCATCATAAACACTATATAAACAGTGCCCCCATGATAAACACTATATAAACAGGGCCCCCATCATAAACACTATATAAACAGTGTCCCCTTCATAAACACTATATAAACCGTGCCCCCATCATAAAGAATATATAAACATTGCCCCCATAATAAACACTATATAAACAGTGCCCCCAACATAAAGACTATATAAACAGTGCACCCATCATAAAGACTATATAAACAGTGCCCCCATCATAAACACTATATAAACAGTGCCCCCATCATAAACACTATATAAACAGTGCCCCCATCATAAACACTATATAAATTGCACCCCCATCGTAAAAACTATATAAACAGTGCACCCATCATAAACACAATTTAAACAGTGCCCCCATCATAAACACTATATAAACAGTGTCCCCATCATAAACACTATATAAACAGTGTCCCCATCATAAACACTATTTAAACAGTAACCCCATCATAAACACAATTTAAACACTGCCCCCATCATAAACACTATATAAACAGTGCCCCATCATAAACACTATATAAACAGCTACCCCATCATAAACTCTATTTAAACAGTAACCCCATCATAAACACAATTTAAACACTGCCCCCATCATAAACACTATATAAACAGTGCCCCATCATAAACGATATTTAAACAGTGCCCCCATCATAAACACTATATAAACAGTGCCCCGATCATAAACACTATATAAACAGTACCCCCATCATAAACACTATATTAACAGTGTCCCCATCATAAACACTATATCAACAGTGCGCCCATCATAAACACTATATAAAAAGTACTCACATCATAAACACAATTTAAACACTGCCCCCATCATAAACACTATATAAACAGCTACCCCATCATAAACTCTATTTAAACAGTAACCCCATCATAAACACAATTTAAACACTGCCCCCATCATAAACACTATATAAACAGAGCCCCCATCATAAACACTATTTAAACAGTGCCCCCATCATAAACACTATATACACTGCGTCCCCATCATAAACACTATATAAACATTGTCCCCATCATAAACACTATTTAAACAGTGCCCCCATCATAAACACTATAAAATCAGTGCCCCAATCGTAAACACTATATAAAAAGTGCCCCCATCATAAACACTATATAAACAGTGCCCCATCATAAACACAATATAAACAGTGCCCCCATCATAAACACTATATGAACAATGCCCCCATCATAAACATTATATAGACAGGGTCCCCATGGTAATCACTATATAAACAGTGCCCCAATCATAAACACTATATAAACAGTGCCCAATCATAAACAGTATATAAACAGAGCCCCATCATAAACACAATATAAAAAGTGTCCCCATCATAAACACTATATAAACAATGCCCCCATCATAAACACTATATAAACAGCGCCCCATCATAAACACTATATAAACAGTATCCCCATCATAAACAATATATAAACCGTGCCCCCATCATAAACACTATATAAACCGTGACCCCATCATAAACACTATATAAACAGTGCCCCAACATAAACACTATATGAACAATCCACCATCATAAAAACTATATAAACAGTGTCCCATCATAAACACTATATAAACAGTGCCCCAAACATAAACACTATATAAACAGTACCTCCATCACAAACACGATATAAACAGTGCCCCATCATAAACACTATATGAGCAGTGCCCCTATCATAAACACTATTTAAACAGTGCCCCCAGTATAAACACTATATAAACAGCACCCCCATCATAAACACTATATAAACAGTGTCCCATCATAAACACTATATAAACCGTGCCCCCATCATAAACACTATATAAACAGTGCAACATCATAAACACTATATAAACAGTGCCTCCATCATAAACACTATATAAACAGTGACCCCATCATAAACACTATTTAAACAGTGACCCCATGATAAACACTATATAAACAGCGACCCCATCATAAACACTATATAAACATCTCAACCATAATAAACACTATTTAAACAGTGTCCCCATCATAAACACTATATAAAGAGTGCCCCCATCATAAACACTATACAAACAGTGCCCCCATCATAAGCACTATATAAACAGTGCCCCCATCATAAACACTATACAAACAGTGCCCCATCATAAACACTATATAAACAGCACCTCATCATAAACACTATACAAACAGCTCCCCATCATAAGCACTATATAAACAGTGCCCCCTTCATAAACACTATTAAAACAGTGCTCCCAATATAATCACTATATAAACAGTGCCTCATCATAAACCCAATATAAACAGTGCCCCCAACATAAACACTATGTAAACAGTGCCACATCATAAACCCAATATAAACAGTGCCCAATTAATAAACACTATATAAACAGTGCCCCCATCATAAACCCTATATAAACAGTGACCCCATCCTAAACACTATATAAACAGTGCCCCCATCATAAACACTATATAAAGTGCCCCCATCATAATCACTATATAAACAGTGCCTCATCATAAACCCAATATAAACAGTGCCCCCATCATAAACATTATATGAACAGTGCCCCCATCATAAACACTATATAAACTGTGCCCCATCATAAACACTATATAAAGAGGGACCCCATCATAAAAACTATAGAAACAGTGTCCCATCATAGACACTATATAAACTGTGCCCCAAACATAAACACTATATAAACAGTGCCCCCATCATAGATACTATATAAACAGTGCCCCATCATAAACACTATATGAGCAGTGCGCCCATCATAAACACTATATAAACAGTGCCCCCATGATAAACGCTATATAAACAGTGAACCAGCATAAACGGTATATATACAGCTTCCCCATGTTAAACACAATATAAACAGTGCCCCCATCATAAACACTATATAAACAGTGCCCCCTTCATAAACACTATATAAACTGCTCCCCCATCATAAACACTATATAAACAGTGCCCCCATCATAAACAATATATAAACATTGCCCCCATAATAAACACTATCTAAACAGTGCCCCCAACATAAAAACTATATAAACAGTGCCCCCATCATAAAGACTATATAAACAGTGCCCCCATCATAAACACTATATAAACAGTGCCCCCATCATAAACACTATATAAACAGTGCCCCCATCATAAACACTATAAAAATTGCACCCCAATCGTAAAAACTATATAAACAGTGCCCCCATCATAAAAACTATTTAAACAGGGCCCCATCATTAACACTATATAAACAGTGTCCCCATCATAAACACTATATAAACAGCTACCCCATCATAAACTCTATATAAACAGTATCCCCATCATAAACACTATTTAAACAGTAACTCCATCATAAACACAATTTAAACACTGCTCCCATCATAAACAATATATAAACAGTGCCCCATCATAAACGATATTTAAACAGTGCCCCCATCATAAACACTATATAAACAGTGTCCCCAACATAGACACTATATAAACAGTGCCCCGATCATAAACACTATATAAACAGTGGCCCCATCATAAACACTATATAAACAGTGCCCCGATCATAAACACTATTTAAACAGTGCCCCCATCCTAAACATTATATAAACAGTGCCGCCATCATAAATACTATATAAACAGAGGCCCATCATAAACACTATATAAACAGTGCCCCCATCATAATGACTATATAAACAGTGCCCCCATCATGAACACTATTTAAACCGTGCCCCTAACATAAACACTATATAAACAGTGTCCCAATCATAAACACTATATAAACAGTGCCCCATCATAAACACTATGTAAACAGTGTCCCCATCATAAACCCTATATAAACAGTGCCCCCATCATAAACACTATATAACCAGTGCCCCCATCATAAACACTATAAAAACAGTGACCCCATTATAAACACTATATAAACAGCTCCCCCGTCATAAACACAATTTAAACAGTGCCCCCATCATAAACCCTATATAAACATTTTCCCCATCATAAACACTATTTAAACAGTGTCCCATCATAAACACTATATAAACAGTGCCCCCATCAAAAAAACTATATAAACAGTGCCCCCATCATAAACCCTATTTAAACAGTGCCCCCATCATAAACACTATATAAACAGTGCCCCCATCATAAACACTATATAAACAGTGCCCACATCATAAACACTATTTAAACAGTGTCCCCATCATAAACACTATATAAACAGTGCCCCCATCATAAACATTATTTAAACAGTGTCCCCATCATAAACACTATTTAAACAGTGGCCCCATCATAAACACTATTTGAACAGTGCCCCCATCATAAACGCTATTTAAACAGTGCCGCCATCATTAACACTATATAAACAGTGTCCCCATCGTAAACACTATATAAACAGTGCCCCCATCATAAATAATATATAAACAGTGCCCCATCATTAACACTATATGAACAGTGCCGCCATCATAAACACTATATAAACAGTGCACCCATCATAAACACTATATAAACAGTGCCCCTATCCTAAACACTATATAAACAGTGCCCCCATCATAAATACTATTTAAAAAGTGCCCCCATCATAAACACTATATAAACAGTGCCCCCATCATAAACACTATATAAACAGTGTCCCCATCATAAACACTATATAAACAGTGCCCACATCATAAACACTATATATACAGCGCCCCATCATAAACACTATATAAACAGTTCACACATCATAAACACTATATAAACAGTTCTCACATCATAAACACTATATAAACCGTGCCCCCATGATATACATTATATAAACAGTGCCCCATCACAAACAATATATAAACAGTGCCCCATCATAAACACTATATAAACAGTGCCCGCATCATAAACACTATTTAAACAGTGCCCCATCATAAACACTATATAAACAGTGCCGCCATCATAAACACTATATAAACAGTGCACCCATCATAAACACTATATAAACAGTGCCCCCATCATAAACACTATAGAAACAGTGCCCACTTCATAAACCCTATTTAAACAGTGCCCCCATCATAAACACTATATAAACAGTGCCCCCATCATAAACACTATATAAACAGTGCCCCATAATAACCACTATATAAACAGTGCCCCCATCATAAACACTATATAAACAGCGCCCCCATCATTAACACTATATAAACAGTGCCCCCATCATAAACACTATATAAACAGCGCCCCCATCATTAACACTATATAAACAGTGTCCCCATCATAAACACTATATAAACAGTGCCCCCATCATAAACACTATTTAAACAGTGTCCCCATCATAAACACTATATAAACAGTGCCCCCATCATAAACACTATATAAACAGTGCCCCCATCATAAACACCATATAAACTGTGCCCCCATCAGAAACACTATAAAAAGTGTCCCATCATAAACACTATATAAACAGTGCCCCCATCATAAACACTATATAAACAGTGCCCCCATCATAAACACTATATAAACACTGCGCCATCATAAACACCATACAAACAGTTCTCACATCATAATCACTATTTAAACAGTGCCCAATCATAAACACTATATAAACAGTGCCCCCATCATAAACACTATATAAACAGTGGCCCCATCATAAACACTATATAAACAGTGCCCCCATCATAAACACTATTTAAACAGAGCCCCATCATAAACACTATATAAACAGTGACCCCATCATAAACACTATATAAACAGTGGCCCCATCATAAACACTATATAAACAGCTCCCCCATCATAAACACTATTTAAACAGTGCCCCCATCATAAACACTATATAAACAGTGCCCCCATCATAAACACTATATAAACAGTGTCCCCATCATAAACACTATATAAACAGTGCCCCATCATAAACACTATATAAACAGTGCCCCCATCATAAACACTATATAAACACTGCGCCATCATAAACACTATACAAACAGTTCCCACATCATAATCACTATTTAAACAGTGCCCAATTATAAACAATATATAAACAGTGCCACCATCATAACACTATATAAACAGTGGCCCCATCATAAACACTATATAAACAGTGCCCCCATCATAAACACTATTTAAACAGAGCCCCATCATAAACACTATATAAACAGTGCCCCCATCATATACACTATATAAACAGTGGCCCCATCATAAACACTATATAAGCAGCTCCCCCATCATAAACACTATTTAAACAGTGCCCCCATCATAAACACTATATAAACAGTGCCCCCATCATAAACACTATATAAACAGTGTCCCCATCATAAACACTATATAAACCGTGCCCCATCATAAACACTATATAATCAGTGCCCCCATCATAAACACTATATAAACAGTGCCCCCATCATAAACACTACATAAACAGTGCCCCCATCATAAACACTATATAAAAAGTGCCCCCTTCATAAGCACTATATAAACAGTGCCCCCATCATAAACACTATATAAACAGTGTCCCCATCATAAACACTATATAAACAGTGCCCCCATCATAAACACTATATAAACAATGCCCCCATCATAAACACTATATAAACAGTGCCGCCATCATAAACACTATATAAACAGTTTCCCTATCATAAACACTATTTAAACAGGGTCCTCATCATAAACACTATATAAACAGTGTCCCCATCATAAACACTATTTAAACAGTGCCCCCATCATATACACTATTTAAACAGTGTCCCCATCATAAACACTATATAAACAGTGCCCCCATCATAAACCCTATATAAACATTTTCCCCATCATAAAAATTATATAAACAGTTTCCCCATCATAAACACTATATAAACAGTGCCCCATCATAAACACTATATAAACAGTGCCCCCATCATAAATACTATATAAACAGTGCCCCATCATTAACACTATATAAACAGTGCCTCCATCATAAATACTATATAAACAGTGCCCCCATCATAAACACTATATAAACAGTGCCCCTATCATAAACACTATATAAACAGTGCCCCCATCATAAATACTATTTAAACAGTGCCCCCATCATAGACACTATATAAACAGTGCCCCCATCATAAACACTATATAAACAGTGCCCCCATCATAAACACTATATAAACAGTGCCCCCATCATAAACACTATATAAACAGTGTCCCCATCATAAACACTATATAAACAGTGCCCCCATCATAAACATTATATAAACAGTGTCCACATCATAAACACTATTTAAACAGTGCCCCCATCATAAACACTATATAAACAGTGCCCCCATCATAAACACTATATAAACAGTGTCCCCATCATATACTTTATATAAGCAGTGCCCCATCATAAACAATATATAAACAGTGCCCCATCATAAACACTATATAAAGAGTGTCTCCATCATAAACACTATATAAACAGTGTCCCCATCATAAACACTATATAAACAGTGCCCCATCATAAACACTATATAAACAGTGCCCCCATCATAAACACTATATAAACACTGCGCCATCATAAACACCATACAAACAGTTCCCACATCATAATCACTATTTAAACAGTGCCCAATTATAAACAATATATAAACAGTGCCCCCATCATAACACTATATAAACAGTGGCCCCATCATAAACACTATATAAACAGTGCCCCCATCATAAACACTATTTAAACAGAGCCCCATCATAAACACTATATAAACAGTGCCCCCATCATATACACTATATAAACAGTGGCCCCATCATAAACACTATATAAGCAGCTCCCACATCATAAACACTATTTAAACAGTGCCCCCATCATAAACACTATATAAACAGTGCCCCCATCATAAACACTATATAAACAGTGTCCCCATCATAAACACTATTTAAACCGTGCCCCATCATAAACACTATATAATCAGTGCCCCCATCATAAACACTATATAAACAGTGCCCCCATCATAAACACTACATAAACAGTGCCCCCATCATAAACACTATATAAACAGTGCCCCCTTCATAAGCACTATATAAACAGTGCCCCCATCATAAACACTATATAAACAGTGTCCCCATCATAAACACTATATAAACAGTGCCCCCATCATACACACTATATAAACAATGCCCCCATCATAAACACTATATAAACAGTGCCGCCATCATAAACACTATATAAACAGTTTCCCTATCATAAACACTATTTAAACAGGGTCCTCATCATAAACACTATATAAACAGTGTCCCCATCATAAACACTATTTAAACAGTGCCCCCATCATATACACTATTTAAACAGTGTCCCCATCATAAACACTATATAAACAGTGTGCGCATCATAAACACTATATAAACAGTGCCCCCATCATAAACCCTATATAAACATTTTCCCCTTCATAAACACTATATAAACAGTTTCCCCATCATAAACACTATATAAACAGTGCCCCATCATAAACACAATATAAACAGTGCCCCCATCATAAATACTATATAAACAGTGCCCCATCATTAACACTATATAAACAGTGCCTCCATCATAAATACTATATAAACAGTGCCCCCATCATAAACACTATATAAACAGTGCCCCTATCATAAACACTATATAAACAGTGCCCCCATCATAAATACTATTTAAACAGTGCCCCCATCATAGACACTATATAAACAGTGACCCCATCATAAACACTATATAAACAGTGCCCCCATCATAAACACTATATAAACAGTCTCCCCATCATATATATTATATAAACAGTGGCCCCATCATAAACACTGTATAAACAGTGCCCCCATCATAAACACTATATAAACAACACCCCCATCATTAACACTATTTAAACAGTGCCCCCATCATAAAAACTATATAGGCAGTGCGCTCATCTAAAACACTATTGAAACAGTGCACCCATCATAAACACTCTATAAACAGAGTCCCCATCATAAACACTATATAAACAGTGCCCCTATCACAAACACAATATAAACAGAGCGCCCATCATAAACACTATATCAACAGTGCCCCCATCAGAAACACTATTTAAACAGTGCCCCCATCATAAACACTATATAAACAGTAACCCCATCATAAACACAATTTAAAGACTGCCCCCATCAAAAACACTATATAAACAGTGCCCCCATCATAAACACTATTTAAACAGTGCCCCCATCATAAATCCTATATAAACAGTCTCCCCAACATAAACACTATATAAACAGTGCCCCCATCATAAACACTATATAAACAGTGGCCCCATCATAAACACTGTATAAACAGTGCCCCCATCATAAACACTATTTAAAAAGTGCCCCATCATAAACACTATATAAACAACACCCCCATCATTAACACTATTTAAACAGTGCCCCATTCATAAAAACTATATAGGCAGTGCCCTCATCATAAACACTATTGAAACAGTGCACCCATCATAAACACTCTATAAACAGAGTCCCCATCATAAACACTATATAAACAGTGCCCCCATCAGAAACACTATTTAAACAGTGCCCCCATCATAAACACTATATAAACAGTGCCCCCATCATAAACACTATTTAAACAGTGCCCCCATCATAAACACTATTTAAACAGTGCCCCCATCATAAACACTATATACACTGCGTCCCCATCATAAACACTATATAAACATTGTCCCCATCATAAACACTATTTAAACAGTGCCCCCATCATAAACACTATAAAATCAGTGCCCCAATCGTAAACACTATATAAACAGTGCCCCCATCATAAACACTATATAAACAGTGCCCCATCATAAACACAATATAAACAGTGCCCCCATCATAAATACTATATAAACAGTAGCCCCATCATAAACACTATATAAACAGTAACCCCATCATCAACACTATATAAACAGTGCCCCCATCATAAACACTATATGAACAATGCCCCCATCATAAACATTATATAGACAGGGTCCCCATGGTAATCACTATATAAACAGTGCCCCAATCATAAACACTATATAAACAGTGCCCAATCATAAACAGTATATAAACAGAGCCCCATCATAAACACAATATAAAAAGTGTCCCCATCATAAACACTATATAAACAATGCCCCCATCATAAACACTATATAAACAGCGCCCCATCATAAACACTATATAAACAGTATCCCCATCATAAACAATATATAAACCGTGCCCCCATCATAAACACTATATAAACCGTGACCCCATCATAAACACTATATAAACAGTGCCCCAACATAAACACTATATGAACAATCCACCATCATAAAAACTATATAAACAGTGTCCCATCATAAACACTATATAAACAGTGCCCCAAACATAAACACTATATAAACAGTACCTCCATCACAAACACGATATAAACAGTGCCCCATCATAAACACTATATGAGCAGTGCCCCTATCATAAACACTATTTAAACAGTGCCCCCAGTATAAACACTATATAAACAGCACCCCCATCATAAACACTATATAAACAGTGTCCCATCATAAACACTATATAAACCGTGCCCCCATCATAAACACTATATAAACAGTGCAACATCATAAACACTATATAAACAGTGCCTCCATCATAAACACTATATAAACAGTGACCCCATCATAAACACTATTTAAACAGTGACCCCATGATAAACACTATATAAACAGCGACCCCATCATAAACACTATATAAACATCTCACCCATAATAAACACTATTTAAACAGTGTCCCCATCATAAACACTATATAAAGAGTGCCCCCATCATAAACACTATACAAACAGTGCCCCCATCATAAGCACTATATAAACAGTGCCCCCATCATAAACACTATACAAACAGTGCCCCATCATAAACACTATATAAACAGCACCTCATCATAAACACTATACAAACAGCTCCCCATCATAAGCACTATATAAACAGTGCCCCCTTCATAAACACTATTAAAACAGTGCTCCCAATATAATCACTATATAAACAGTGCCTCATCATAAACCCAATATAAACAGTGCCCCCAACATAAACACTATGTAAACAGTGCTACATCATAAACCCAATATAAACAGTGCCCAATTAATAAACACTATATAAACAGTGCCCCCATCATAAACCCTATATAAACAGTGCCCCCATCCTAAACACTATATAAACAGTGCCCCCATCATAAACACTATATAAACAGTGCCCCCATCATAATCACTATATAAACAGTGCCTCATCATAAACCCAATATAAACAGTGCCCCCATCATAAACATTATATAAACTGTGCCCCATCATAAACACTATATAAAGAGGGACCCCATCATAAAAACTATAGAAACAGTGTCCCATCATAGACACTATATAAACTGTGCCCCAAACATAAACACTATATAAACAGTGCCCCCATCATAGATACTATATAAACAGTGCCCCATCATAAACACTATATGAGCAGTGCGCCCATCATAAACACTATATAAACAGTGCCCCCATGATAAACGCTATATAAACAGTGAACCAGCATAAACGGTATATATACAGCTTCCCCATGTTAAACACAATATAAACAGTGCCCCCATCATAAACACTATATAAACAGTGCCCCCTTCATAAACACTATATAAACTGCTCCCCCATCATAAACACTATATAAACAGTGCCCCCATCATAAACAATATATAAACATTGTCCCCATAATAAACACTATCTAAACAGTGCCCCCAACATAAAAACTATATAAACAGTGCCCCCATCATAAAGACTATATAAACAGTGCCCCCATCATAACACTATATAAACAGTGCCCCCATCATAAACACTATATAAACAGTGCCCCCATCATAAACACTATAAAAATTGCACCCCAATCGTAAAAACTATATAAACAGTGCCCCCATCATAAAAACTATTTAAACAGGGCCCCATCATTAACACTATATAAACAGTGTCCCCATCATAAACACTATATAAACAGCTACCCCATCATAAACTCTATATAAATAGCATCCATATCATAAACACTATTTAAACAGTAACTCCATCATAAACACAATTTAAACACTGCCCCCATCATAAACACTATATAAACAGTACCCCATCATAAACGATATTTAAACAGTGCCCCCATCATAAACACTATATAAACAGTGTCCCCAACATAGACACTATATAAACAGTGCCCCGATCATAAACACTATATAAACAGTGGCCCCATCATAAACACTATATAAACAGTGCCCCGATCATAAACACTATTTAAACAGTGCCCCCAACCTAAACACTATATAAACAGTGCCGCCATCATAAATACTATATAAACAGAGGCCCATCATAAACACTATATAAACAGTGCCCCCATCATAATGACTATATAAACAGTGCCCCCATCATGAACACTATTTAAACCGAGCCCCTATCATAAACACTATATAAACAGTGTCCCAATCATAAACACTATATAAACAGTGCCCCATCATAAACACTATGTAAACAGTGTCCCCATCATAAACCCTATATAAACAGTGCCCCCATCATAAACACTATATAACCAGTGCCCCCATCATAAACACTATAAAAACAGTGACCCCATTATAAACACTATATAAACAGCTCCCCCGTCATAAACACAATTTAAACAGTGCCCCCATCATAAACCCTATATAAACATTTTCCCCATCATAAACACTATTTAAACAGTGTCCCCATCATAAACACTATATAAACAGTGCCCCCATCATAAACATTATTTAAACAGTGTCCCCATCATAAACACTATTTAAACAGTGGCCCCATCATAAACACTATTTGAACAGTGCCCCCATCATAAACGCTATTTAAACAGTGCCGCCATCATTAACACTATATAAACAGTGTCCCCATAGTAAACACTATATAAACAGTGCCCCCATCATAAATAATATATAAACAGTGCCCCATCATTAACACTATATGAACAGTGCCGCCATCATAAACACTATATAAACAGTGCACCCATCATAAACACTATATAAACAGTGCCCCTATCCTAAACACTATATAAACAGTGCCCCCATCATAAATACTATTTAAACAGTGCCCCCATCATAAACACTATATAAACAGTGCCCCCATCATAAACACTATATAAACAGTGTCCCCATCATAAACACTATATAAACAGTGCCCACATCATAAACACTATATACACAGCGCCCCATCATAAACACTATATAAACAGTTCACACATCATAAACACTATATAAACAGTTCTCACATCATAAACACTATATAAACCGTGCCCCCATGATATACATTATATAAACAGTGCCCCATCACAAACAATATATAAACAGTGCCCCATCATAAACACTATATAAACAGTGCCCGCATCATAAACACTATTTAAACAGTGCCCCATCATAAACACTATATAAACAGTGCCGCCATCATAAACACTATATAAACAGTGCACCCATCATAAACACTATATAAACAGTGCCCCCATCATAAACACTATATAAACAGTGCCCACTTCATAAACCCTATTTAAACAGTGCCCCCATCATAAACACTATATAAACAGTGCCCCCATCATAAACACTATATAAACAGTGCCCCATAATAACCACTATATAAACAGTGCCCCCATCATAAACACTATATAAACAGCGCCCCCATCATTAACACTATATAAACAGTGCCCCCATCATAAACACTATATAAACAGCGCCCCCATCATTAACACTATATAAACAGTGTCCCCATCATAAACACTATATAAACAGTGCCCCCATCATAAACACTATTTAAACAGTGTCCCCATCATAAACACTATATAAACAGTGCCCCCATCATAAACACTATATAAACAGTGCCCCCATCATAAACACCATATAAACTGTGCCCCCATCAGAAACACTATAAAAAGTGTCCCATCATAAACACTATATAAACAGTGCCCCCATCATAAACACTATATAAACAGTGCCCCCATCATAAACACTATATAAACACTGCGCCATCATAAACACCATACAAACAGTTCTCACATCATAATCACTATTTAAACAGTGCCCAATCATAAACACTATATAAACAGTGCCCCCATCATAAACACTATATAAACAGTGGCACCATCATAAACACTATATAAACAGTGCCCCCATCATAAACACTATTTAAACAGAGCCCCATCATAAACACTATATAAACAGTGGCCCCATCATAAACACTATATAAACAGCTCCCCCATCATAAACACTATTTAAACAGTGCCCCCATCATAAACACTATATAAACAGTGCCCCCATCATAAACACTATATAAACAGTGCCCCATCATAAACACTATATAAACAGTGCCCCCATCATAAACACTATATAAACACTGCGCCATCATAAACACTATACAAACAGTTCCCACATCATAATCACTATTTAAACAGTGCCCAATTATAAACAATATATAAACAGTGCCACCATCATAACACTATATAAACAGTGGCCCCATCATAAACACTATATAAACAGTGCCCCCATCATAAACACTATTTAAACAGAGCCCCATCATAAACACTATATAAACAGTGCCCCCATCATATACACTATATAAACAGTGGCCCCATCATAAACACTATATAAGCAGCTCCCCCATCATAAACACTATTTAAACAGTGCCCCCATCATAAACACTATATAAACAGTGCCCCCATCATAAACACTATATAAACAGTGTCCCCATCATAAACACTATATAAACCGTGCCCCATCATAAACACTATATAATCAGTGCCCCCATCATAAACACTATATAAACAGTGCCCCCATCATAAACACTACATAAACAGTGCCCCCATCATAAACACTATATAAAAAGTGCCCCCTTCATAAGCACTATATAAACAGTGCCCCCATCATAAACACTATATAAACAGTGTCCCCATCATAAACACTATATAAACAGTGCCCCCATCATAAACACTATATAAACAATGCCCCCATCATAAACACTATATAAACAGTGCCGCCATCATAAACACTATATAAACAGTTTCCCTATCATAAACACTATTTAAACAGGGTCCTCATCATAAACACTATATAAACAGTGTCCCCATCATAAACACTATTTAAACAGTGCCCCCATCATATACACTATTTAAACAGTGTCCCCATCATAAACACTATATAAACAGTGTGCGCATCATAAACACTATATAAACAGTGCCCCCATCATAAACCCTATATAAACATTTTCCCCATCATAAACACTATATAAACAGTTTCCCCATCATAAACACTATATAAACAGTGCCCCATCATAAACACTATATAAACAGTGCCCCCATCATAAATACTATATAAACAGTGCCCCATCATTAACACTATATAAACAGTGCCTCCATCATAAATACTATATAAACAGTGCCCCCATCATAAACACTATATAAACAGTGCCCCTATCATAAACACTATATAAACAGTGCCCCCATCATAAATACTATTTAAACAGTGCCCCCATCATAGACACTATATAAACAGTGCCCACATCATAAACACTATATAAACAGTGCCCCCATCATAAACACTATATAAACAGTGTCCCCATCATATATATTATATAAACAGTGCCCCATCATAAACAATATATAAACAGTGCCCCATCATGAACACTATATAAAGAGTGTCTCCATCATAAACACTATATAAACAGTGCCCCCATCATAAACGCTATATAAACAGTGCCCCCATCATAAACACTATATAAACAGTGCCCCCATCATAAACACTATATAAACAGTGCCCCCATCATAAAAACTATATAAACAGTGCCCCCATCATAAACACTATTTAAACAGTGTCCCCATCATAAACACTATATAAACAGTGCCCCCATCATAAACACTATATAAACAGTGCCCCCATCATAAACACTATATAAACTGTGCCCCCATCAGAAACACTATAAAAAGTGTCCCATCATAAACACTATATAAACAGTGCCCCCATCATAAACACTATATAAACAGTGCCCCCATCATAAACACTATATAAACACTGCGCCATCATAAACACTATACAAACAGTTCCCACATCATAATCACTATTTAAACAGTGCCCAATCATAAACACTAAATAAACAGTGCCCCCATCATAAACACTATATAAACAGTGGCCCCATCATAAACACTATATAAACAGTGCCCCCATCATAAACACTATTTAAACAGAGCCCCATCATAAACACTATATAAACAGTGACCCCATCATAAACACTATATAAACAGTGGCCCCATCATAAACACTATATAAACAGCTCCCCCATCATAAACACTATTTAAACAGTGCCCCCATCATAAACACTATATAAACAGTGCCCCCATCATAAACACTATATAAACAGTGTCCCCATCATAAACACAATATAAACAGTGTCCCCATCATAAACACTATATAAACAGTGCCCCATCATAAACACTATATAAACAGTGCCCCCATCATAAACACTATATAAACACTGCGCCATCATAAACACTATACAAACAGTTCCCACATCAAAATCACTATTTAAACAGTGCCCAATTATAAACAATATATAAACAGTGGCCCCATCATAAACACTATATAAACAGTGCCCCCATCATAAACACTATTTAAACAGAGCCCCATCATAAACACTATATAAACAGTGCCCCCATCAAATACACTATATAAACAGTGGCCCCATCATAAACACTATATAAGCAGCTCCCCCATCATAAACACTATTTAAACAGTGCCCCCATCATAAACACTATATAAACAGTGCCCCCATCATAAACACTATATAAACAGTGTCCCCATCATAAACACTATATAAACCGTGCCCCATCATAAACACTATATAAACAGTGCCCCCATCATAAACACTATATAAACAGTGCCCCCATCATAAACACTACATAAACAGTGCCCCCATCATAAACACTATATAAACAGTGCCCCCTTCATAAGCACTATATAAACAGTGCCCCCATCATAAACACTATATAAACAGTGTCCCCATCATAAACACTATATAAACAGTGCCCGCATCATAAACACTATATAAACAATGCCCCCATCATAAACACTATATAAAAAGTGCCGCCATCATAAACACTATATAAACAGTTTCCCTATCATAAACACTATTTAAACAGGGTCCTCATCATAAACACTATATAAACAGTGTCCCCATCATAAACACTATTTAAACAGTGTCCCCATCATAAACACTATATAAACAGTGTGCGCATCATAAACACTATATAAACAGTGCCCCCATCATAAACCCTATATAAACATTTTCCCCATCATAAAAACTATATAAACAGTTTCCCCATCATAAACACTATATAAACAGTGCCCCATCATAAACACTATATAAACAGTGCCCCCATCATAAATACTATATGAACAGTGCCCCATCATTAACACTATAAAAACAGTGCCTCCATCATAAATACTATATAAACAGTGACCCCATCATAAACACTATATAAACAGTGCCCCTATCATAAACACTATATAAACAGTGCCCCCATCATAAATACTATTTAAACAGTGCCCCCATCATAGACACTATATAAACAGTGCCCCCATCATAAACACTATATAAACAGTGCCCCCATCATAAACACTATATAAACAGTGCCCCCATCATAAACACTATATAAACAGTGTCCCCATCATAAACACTATATAAACAGTGCCCCCATCATAAACATTATATAAACAGTGTCCACATCATAAACACTATTTAAACAGTGCCCCCATCATAAACACTATATAAACAGTGCCCCCATCATAAACACTATATAAACAGTGTCCCCATCATATACATTATATAAGCAGTGCCCCATCATAAACAATATATAAACAGTGCCCCATCATAAACACTATATAAAGAGTGTCTCCATCATAAACACTATATAAACAGTGTCCCCATCATAAACACTATATAAACAGTGCCCCATCATAAACACTATATAAACAGTGCCCCCATCATAAACACTATATAAACACTGCGCTATCATAAACACTATACAAACAGTTCCCACATCATAATCACTATTTAAACAGTGCCCAATTATAAACAATATATAAACAGTGCCCCCATCATAACACTATATAAACAGTGGCCCCATCATAAACACTATATAAACAGTGCCCCCATCATAAACACTATTTAAACAGAGCCCCATCATAAACACTATATAAACAGTGCCCCCATCATATACACTATATAAACAGTGGCCCCATCATAAACACTATATAAGCAGCTCCCCCATCATAAACACTATTTAAACAGTGCCCCCATCATAAACACTATATAAACAGTGCCCCCATCATAAACACTATATAAACAGTGTCCCCATCATAAACACTATATAAACCGTGCCCCATCATAAACACTATATAATCAGTGCCCCCATCATAAACACTATATAAACAGTGCCCCCATCAAATACACTATTTAAACAGTGTCCCCATCATAAACACTATATAAACAGTGTGCGCATCATAAACACTATGTAAACAGTGCCCCCATCATAAACCCTATATAAACATTTTCCCCATCATAAACACTATATAAACAGTTTCCCCATCATAAACACTATATAAACAGTGCCCCATCATAAACACTATATAAACAGTGCCCCCATCATAAACACTATATAAACAGAGCCCCCATCATAAACACTATATAAACAGTGCCCCCATCATAAACACTATATAAACTGTGCCCCCATCAGAAACACTATAAAAAGTGTCCCATCATAAACACTATATAAACAGTACCACCATCATAAACACTATATAAACAGTGCCCCCATCATAAACACTATATAAACACTGCGCCATCATAAACACTATACAAACAGTTCCCACATCATAATCACTATATAAACAGTGCCCAATCATAAACACTATATAAACAGTGCCCCCATCATAAACACTATATAAACAGTGGCCCCATCATAAACACTATATAAACAGTGTCCCCATCATAAACACTATATAAACAGTGCCCCCATCAGAAACACTATAAAAAGTGTCCCATCATAAACACTATATAAACAGTGCCCCCATCATAAACACTATATAAACAGTGCCCCCATCATAAACACTATATAAACACTGCGCCATCATAAACACTATACAAACAGTTCCCACATCATAATCACTATTTAAACAGTGCCCAATCATAAACACTATATAAACAGTGCCCCCATCATAAACACTATATAAACAGTGGCCCCATCATAAACACTATATAAACAGCTCCCCCATCATAAACACTATTTAAACAGTGCCCCCATCATAAACACTATATAAACAGTGCCCCCATCATAGACACTATATAAACAGTGTCCCCATCATAAACACAATATAAACAGTGTCCCCATCATAAACACTATATAAACAGTGCCCCATCATCAACACTATATAAACAGTGCCCCCATCATAAACACTATATAAACACTGCGCCATCATAAACACTATACAAACAGTTCCCACATCAAAATCACTATTTAAACAGTGCCCAATTATAAACAATATATAAACAGTGGCCCCATCATAAACACTATATAAACAGTGCCCCCATCATAAACACTATTTAAACAGAGCCCCATCATAAACACTATATAAACAGTGCCCCCATCAAATACACTATATAAACAGTGGCCCCATCATAAACACTATATAAGCAGCTCCCCCATCATAAACACTATTTAAACAGTGCCCCCATCATAAACACTATATAAACAGTGCCCCCATCATAAACACTATATAAACAGTGTCCCCATCATAAACACTATATAAACCGTGCCCCATCATAAACACTATATAAACAGTGCCCCCATCATAAACACTATATAAACAGTGCCCCCATCATAAACACTACATAAACAGTGCCCCCATCATAAACACTATATAAACAGTGCCCCCTTCATAAGCACTATATAAACAGTGCCCCCATCATAAACACTATATAAACAGTGTCCCCATCATAAACACTATATAAACAGTGCCCGCATCATAAACACTATATAAACAATGCCCCCATCATAAACACTATATAAAAAGTGCCGCCATCATAAACACTATATAAACAGTTTCCCTATCATAAACACTATTTAAACAGGGTCCTCATCATAAACACTATATAAACAGTGTCCCCATCATAAACACTATTTAAACAGTGTCCCCATCATAAACACTATATAAACAGTGCCCCCATCATAAACCCTATATAAACATTTTCCCCATCATAAAAACTATATAAACAGTTTCCCCATCATAAACACTATATAAACAGTGCCCCATCATAAACACTATATAAACAGTGCCCCCATCATAAATACTATATGAACAGTGCCCCATCATTAACACTATAAAAACAGTGCCTCCATCATAAATACTATATAAACAGTGACCCCATCATAAACACTATATAAACAGTGCTCCTATCATAAACACTATATAAACAGTGCCCCCATCATAAATACTATTTAAACAGTGCCCCCATCATAGACACTATATAAACAGTGCCCCCATCATAAACACTATATAAACAGTGCCCCCATCATAAACACTATATAAACAGTGCCCCCATCATAAACACTATATAAACAGTGTCCCCATCATAAACACTATATAAACAGTGCCCCCATCATAAACATTATATAAACAGTGTCCACATCATAAACACTATTTAAACAGTGCCCCCATCATAAACACTATATAAACAGTGCCCCCATCATAAACACTATATAAACAGTGTCCCCATCATATACATTATATAAGCAGTGCCCCATCATAAACAATATATAAACAGTGCCCCATCATAAACACTATATAAAGAGTGTCTCCATCATAAACACTATATAAACAGTGTCCCCATCATAAACACTATATAAACAGTGCCCCATCATAAACACTATATAAACAGTGCCCCCATCATAAACACTATATAAACACTGCGCTATCATAAACACTATACAAACAGTTCCCACATCATAATCACTATTTAAACAGTGCACAATTATAAACAATATATAAACAGTGCCCCCATCATAACACTATATAAACAGTGGCCCCATCATAAACACTATATAAACAGTGCCCCCATCATAAACACTATTTAAACAGAGCCCCATCATAAACACTATATAAACAGTGCCCCCATCATATACACTATATAAACAGTGGCCCCATCATAAACACTATATAAGCAGCTCCCCCATCATAAACACTATTTAAACAGTGCCCCCATCATAAACACTATATAAACAGTGCCCCCATCATAAACACTATATAAACAGTGTCCCCATCATAAACACTATATAAACCGTGCCCCATCATAAACACTATATAATCAGTGCCCCCATCATAAACACTATATAAACAGTGCCCCCATCATAAACACTACATAAACAGTGCCCCCATCATAAACACTATATAAACAGTGCCCCCTTCATAAGCACTATATAAACAGTGCCCCCATCATAAACACTATATAAACAGTGTCCCCATCATAAACACTATATAAACAGTGCCCCCATCATAAACACTATATAAACAATGCCCCCATCATAAACACTATATAAACAGTGCCGCCATCATAAACACTATATAAACAGTTTCCCTATCATAAACACTATTTAAACAGGGTCCTCATCACAAACACTATATAAACAGTGTCCCCATCATAAACACTATTTAAACAGTGCCCCCATCATATACACTATTTAAACAGTGTCCCCATCATAAACACTATATAAACAGTGTGCGCATCATAAACACTATATAAACAGTGCCCCCATCATAAACCCTATATAAACATTTTCCCCATCATAAACACTATATAAACAGTTTCCCCATCATAAACACTATATAAACAGTGCCCCATCATAAACACTATATAAACAGTGCCCCCATCATAAATACTATATAAACAGTGCCCCATCATTAACACTATATAAACAGTGCCTCCATCATAAATACTATATAAACAGTGCCCCCATCATAAACACTATATAAACAGTGCCCCTATCATAAACACTATATAAACAGTGCCCCCATCATAAATACTATTTAAACAGTGCCCCCATCATAGACACTATATAAAAAGTGCCCCCATCATAAACACTATATAAACAGTGCCCCCATCATAAACACTATATAAACAGTGTCCCCATCATATATATTATATAAACAGTGCCCCATCATAAACAATATATAAACAGTGCCCCATCATAAACACTATATAAAGAGTGTCTCCATCATAAACACTATATAAACAGTGCCCCCATCATAAACGCTATATAAACAGTGCCCCCATCATAAACACTATATAAACAGTGCCCCCATCATAAACACTATATAAACAGTGCCCCCATCATAAAAACTATATAAACAGTGCCCCCATCATAAACACTATTTAAACAGTGTCCCCATCATAAACACTATATAAACAGTGCCCCCATCATAAACACTATATAAACAGTGCCCCCATCATAAACACTATATAAACTGTGCCCCCATCAGAAACACTATAAAAAGTGTCCCATCATAAACACTATATAAACAGTGCCCCCATCATAAACACTATATAAACAGTGCCCCCATCATAAACACTATATAAACACTGCGCCATCATAAACACTATACAAACAGTTCCCACATCATAATCACTATTTAAACAGTGCCCAATCATAAACACTATATAAACAGTGCCCCCATCATAAACACTATATAAACAGTGGCCCCATCATAAACACTATATAAACAGTGCCCCCATCATAAACACTATTTAAACAGAGCCCCATCATAAACACTATATAAACAGTGACCCCATCATAAACACTATATAAACAGTGGCCCCATCATAAACACTATATAAACAGCTCCCCCATCATAAACACTATTTAAACAGTGCCCCCATCATAAACACTATATAAACAGTGCCCCCATCATAAACACTATATAAACAGTGTCCCCATCATAAACACTATATAAACAGTGTCCCCATCATAAACACTATATAAACAGTGCCCCATCATAAACACTATATAAACAGTGCCCCCATCATAAACACTATATAAACACTGCGCCATCATAAACACTATACAAACAGTTCCCACATCATAATCACTATTTAAACAGTGCCCAATTATAAACAATATATAAACAGTGCCCCCATCATAACACTATATAAACAGTGGCCCCATCATAAACACTATATAAACAGTGCCCCCATCATAAACACTATTTAAACAGAGCCCCATCATAAACACTATATAAACAGTGCCCCCATCATATACACTATATAAACAGTGGCCCCATCATAAACACTATATAAGCAGCTCCCCCATCATAAACACTATTTAAACAGTGCCCCCATCATAAACACTATATAAACAGTGCCCCCATCATAAACACTATATAAACAGTGTCCCCATCATAAACACTATATAAACCGTGCCCCATCATAAACACTATATAAACAGTGCCCCCATCATAAACACTATATAAACAGTGCCCCCATCATAAACACTACATAAACAGTGCCCCCATCATAAACACTATATAAACAGTGCCCCCTTCATAAGCACTATATAAACAGTGCCCCCATCATAAACACTATATAAACAGTGTCCCCATCATAAACACTATATAAACAGTGCCCCCATCATAAACACTATATAAACAATGCCCCCATCATAAACACTATATAAACAGTGCCGCCATCATAAACACTATATAAACAGTGTCCCCATCATAAACACTATATAAACCGTGCCCCATCATAAACACTATATAATCAGTGCCCACATCATAAACACTATATAAACAGTGCCCCCATCATAAACACTACATAAACAGTGCCCCCATCATAAACACTATATAAACAGTGCCCCCTTCATAAGCACTATATAAACAGTGCCCCCATCATAAACACTATATAAACAGTGTCCCCATCATAAACACTATATAAACAGTGCCCCCATCATAAACACTATATAAACAATGCCCCCATCATAAACACTATATAAACAGTGCCGCCATCATAAACACTATATAAACAGTTTCCCTATCATAAACACTATTTAAACAGGGTCCTCATCATAAACACTATATAAACAGTGTCCCCATCATAAACACTATTTAAACAGTGCCCCCATCATATACACTATTTAAACAGTGTCCCCATCATAAACACTATATAAACAGTGTGCGCATCATAAACACTATATAAACAGTGCCCCCATCATAAACCCTATATAAACATTTTCCCCATCATAAACACTATATAAACAGTGTCCCCATCATAAACACTATATAAACAGTGCCCCATCATAAACACTATATAAACAGTGCCCCCATCATAAATACTATATAAACAGTGCCCCATCATTAACACTATATAAACAGTGCCTCCATCATAAACACTATATAAACTGTGCCCCCATCAGAAACACTATAAAAAGTGTCCCATCATAAACACTATATAAACAGTGCCCCCATCATAAACACTATATAAACAGTGCCCCCATCATAAACACTATATAAACACTGCGCCATCATAAACACTATACAAACAGTTCCCACATCATAATCACTATTTAAACAGTGCCCAATCATAAACACTATATAAACAGTGCCCCCATCATAAACACTATATAAACAGTGGCCCCATCATAAACACTATATAAACAGTGCCCCCATCATAAACACTATTTAAACAGAGCCCCATCATAAACACTATATAAACAGTGACCCGATCATAAACACTATATAAACAGTGGCCCCATCATAAACACTATATAAACAGCTCCCCCATCATAAACACTATTTAAACAGTGCCCCCATCATAAACACTATATAAACAGTGCCCCCATCATAAACACTATATAAACAGTGTCCCCATCATAAACACTATATAAACAGTGTCCCCATCATAAACACTATATAAACAGTGCCCCATCATAAACACTATATAAACAGTGCCCCCATCATAAACACTATATAAACACTGCGCCATCATAAACACTATACAAACAGTTCCCACATCATAATCACTATTTAAACAGTGCCCAATTATAAACAATATATAAACAGTGCCCCCATCATAACACTATATAAACAGTGGCCCCATCATAAACACTATATAAACAGTGCCCCCATCATAAACACTATTTAAACAGAGCCCCATCATAAACACTATATAAACAGTGCCCCCATCATATACACTATATAAACAGTGGCCCCATCATAAACACTATATAAGCAGCTCCCCCATCATAAACACTATTTAAACAGTGCCCCCATCATAAACACTATATAAACAGTGCCCCCATCATAAACACTATATAAACAGTGTCCCCATCATAAACACTATATAAACCGTGCCCCATCATAAACACTATATAAACAGTGCCCCCATCATAAACACTATATAAACAGTGCCCCCATCATAAACACTACATAAACAGTGCCCCCATCATAAACACTATATAAACAGTGCCCCCTTCATAAGCACTATATAAACAGTGCCCCCATCATAAACACTATATAAACAGTGTCCCCATCATAAACACTATATAAACAGTGCCCCCATCATAAACACTATATAAACAATGCCCCCATCATAAACACTATATAAACAGTGCCGCCATCATAAACACTATATAAACAGTGTCCCCATCATAAACACTATATGAACCGTGCCCCATCATAAACACTATATAATCAGTGCCCCCATCATAAACACTATATAAACAGTGCCCCCATCATAAACACTACATAAACAGTCCCCCCATCATAAACACTATATAAACAGTGCCCCCTTCATAAGCACTATATAAACAGTGCCCCCATCATAAACACTATATAAACAGTGTCCCCATCATAAACACTATATAAACAGTGCCCCCATCATAAACACTATATAAACAATGCCCCCATCATAAACACTATATAAACAGTGCCGCCATCATAAACACTATATAAACAGTTTCCCTATCATAAACACTATTTAAACAGGGTCCTCATCATAAACACTATATAAACAGTGTCCCCATCATAAACACTATTTAAACAGTGCCCCCATCATATACACTATTTAAACAGTGTCCCCATCATAAACACTATATAAACAGTGTGCGCATCATAAACACTATATAAACAGTGCCCCCATCATAAACCCTATATAAACATTTTCCCCATCATAAACACTATATAAACAGTTTCCCCATCATAAACACTATATAAACAGTGCCCCATCATAAACACTATATAAACAGTGCCCCCATCATAAATACTATATAAACAGTGCCCCATCATTAACACTATATAAACAGTGCCTCCATCATAAATACTATATAAACAGTGCCCCCATCATAAACACTATATAAACAGTGCCCCTATCATAAACACTATATAAACAGTGCCCCCATCATAAATACTATTTAAACAGTGCCCCCATCATAGAAACTATATAAACAGTGCCCCCATCATAAACACTATATAAACAGTGCCCCCATCATAAACACTATATAAACAGTGTCCCCATCATATATATTATATAAACAGTTCCCCATCATAAACAATATATAAACAGTGCCCCATCATAAACACTATATAAAGAGTGTCTCCATCATAAACACTATATAAACAGTGCCCCCATCATAAACGCTATATAAACAGTGCCCCCATCATAAACACTATATAAACAGTGCCCCCATCATAAACACTATATAAACAGTGCCCCCATCATAAAAACTAAATAAACAGTGCCCCCATCATAAACACTATTTAAACAGTGTCCCCATCATAAACACTATATAAACAGTGCCCCCATCATAAACACTATATAAACAGTGCCCCCATCATAAACATTATATAAACTGTGCCCCCATCAGAAACACTATAAAAAGTGTCCCATCATAAACACTATATAAACAGTGCCCCCATCATAAACACTATATAAACAGTGCCCCCATCATAAACACTATATAAACACTGCGCCATCATAAACACTATACAAACAGTTCCCACATCATAATCACTATTTAAACAGTGCCCAATCATAAACACTATATAAACAGTGCCCCCATCATAAACACTATATAAACAGTGGCCCCATCATAAACACTATTTAAACAGAGCCCCATCATAAACACTATATAAACAGTGACCCCATCATAAACACTATATAAACAGTGGCCCCATCATAAACACTATATAAACAGCTCCCCCATCATAAACACTATTTAAACAGTGCCCCCATCATAAACACTATATAAACAGTGCCCCCATCATAAACACTATATAAACAGTGTCCCCATCATAAACACTATATAAACAGTGTCCCCATCATAAACACTATATAAACAGTGCCCCATCATAAACACTATATAAACAGTGCCCCCATCATAAACACTATATAAACACTGCGCCATCATAAACACTATACAAACAGTTCCCACATCATAATCACTATTTAAACAGTGCCCAATTATAAACAATATATAAACAGTGCCCCCATCATAACACTATATAAACAGTGGCCCCATCATAAACACTATATAAACAGTGCCCCCATCATAAACACTATTTAAACAGAGCCCCATCATAAACACTATATAAACAGTGCCCCCATCATATACACTATATAAACAGTGGCCCCATCATAAACACTATATAAGCAGCTCCCCCATCATAAACACTATTTAAACAGTGCCCCCATCATAAACACTATATAAACAGTGCCCCCATCATAAACACTATATAAACAGTGTCCCCATCATAAACACTATATAAACCGTGCCCCATCATAAACACTATACAAACAGTGCCCCCATCATAAACACTATATAAACAGTGCCCCCATCATAAACACTACATAAACAGTGCCCCCATCATAAACACTATATAAACAGTGCCCCCTTCATAAGCACTATATAAACAGTGCCCCCATCATAAACACTATATAAACAGTGTCCCCATCATAAACACTATATAAACAGTGCCCCCATCATAAACACTATATAAACAATGCCCCCATCATAAACACTATATAAACAGTGCCGCCATCATAAACACTATATAAACAGTTTCCCTATCATAAACACTATTTAAACAGGGTCCTCATCATAAACACTATATAAACAGTGTCCCCATCATAAACACTATTTAAACAGTGCCCCCATCATATACACTATTTAAACAGTGTCCCCATCATAAACACTATATAAGCAGTGCCCCCATCATAAATACTATTTAAACAGTGCCCCCATCATAGACACTATATAAACAGTGCCCCCATCATAAACACTATATAAACAGTGCCCCCATCATAAACACTATATAAACAGTGCCCCCATCATAAACACTATATAAACAGTGTCCCCATCATAAACACTATATAAACAGTGCCCCCATCATAAACATTATATAAACAGTGTCCACATCATAAACACTATTTAAACAGTGCCCCCATCATAAACACTATATAAACAGTGCCCCCATCATAAACACTATATAAACAGTGCCCCCATCATAAACACTATATAAACAGTGTCCCCATCATATACATTATATAAGCAGTGCCCCATCATAAACAATATATAAACAGTGCCCCATCATAAACACTATATAAAGAGTGTCTCCATCATAAACACTATATAAACAGTGCCCCCATCATAAACGCTATATAAACAGTGCCCCCATCATAAACACTATATAAACAGTGCCCCCATCATAAACACTATATAAACAGTGCCCCCATCATAAACACTATATAAACAGTGCCCCCATCATAAACACTATTTAAACAGTGTCCCCATCATAAACACTATATAAACAGTGCCCCCATCATAAACACTATATAAACAGTGCCCCCATCATAAACACTATATAAACTGTGCCCACATCAGAAACACTATAAAAAGTGTCCCATCATAAACACTATATAAACAGTGCCCCCTTCATAAACACTATATAAACAGTGCCCCCATCATAAACACTATATAAACACTGCGCCATCATAAACACTATACAAACAGTTCCCACATCATAATCACTATTTAAACAGTGCCCAATCATAAACACTATATAAACAGTGCCCCCATCATAAACACTATATAAACAGTGGCCCCATCATAAACACTATATAAACAGTGCCCCCATCATAAACACTATTTAAACAGAGCCCCATCATAAACACTATATAAACAGTGCCCCCATCATAAACACTATATAAACAGTGGCCCCATCATAAACACTATATAAACAGCTCCCCCATCATAAACACTATTTAAACAGTGCCCCCATCATAAACACTATATAAACAGTGCCCCCATCATAAACACTATATAAACAGTGTCCCCATCATAAACACTATATAAACAGTGCCCCATCATAAACACTATATAAACAGTGCCCCCATCATAAACACTATATAAACACTGCGCCATCATAAACACTATACAAACAGTTCCCACATCATAATCACTATTTAAACAGTGCCCAATCATAAACAATATATAAACAGTGCCCCCATCATAACACTATATAAACAGTGGCCCCATCATAAACACTATATAAACAGTGCCCCCATCATAAACACTATTTAAACAGAGCCCCATCATAAACACTATATAAACAGTGCCCCCATCATAAACACTATATAAACAGTGGCCCCATCATAAACACTATATAAACAGCTCCCCCATCATAAACACTATTTAAACAGTGCCCCCATCATAAACACTATATAAACAGTGCCCCCATCATAAACACTATATAAACAGTGTCCCCATCATAAACACTATATAAACAGTGCCCCATCATAAACACTATATAAACAGTGCCCCCATCATAAACACTACATAAACAGTGCCCCCATCATAAACACTACATAAACAGTGCCCCCATCATAAACACTATATAAACAGTGCCCCCTTCATAAGCACTATATAAACAGTGCCCCCATCATAAACACTATATAAACAGTGTCCCCATCATAAACACTATATAAACAGTGCCCCCATCATAAACACTATATAAACAGTGCCCCCATCATAAACACTATATAAACAGTGCCCCCATCATAAACACTATATAAACAGTGTCCCCATCATAAACACTATATAAACAGTTTCCCCATCATAAACACTATATAAACAGTTTCCCCATCATAAACATTATATAAACAGTTCCCCCTTCATAAACACTATATAAACAGTGCCCCCATCATAAACACTATATAAAGTGTCCCCATCATAAACACTATATAAACAGTGCCCCCATCATAAACACTATATAAACAACGACCCCATCATAAACACTATATAAACAGTGCCCCCATCATAAACACTATATAAACTGTTTCCCCATCATAAACACTATTTAAACAGGGTCCCCATCATAAACACTATATAAACAGTGTCCCCATCATAAACACTATTTAAACAGTGCCCCCATCATATACACTATTTAAACAGTGTCCCCATCATAAACACTATATAAACAGTGCCCCCATCATAAACCCTATATAAACAGTTTCCCCATCATAAACACTATATAAACAGTTTCCCCATCATAAACACTATATAAACAGTTTCCCCTTCATAAACACTATTTAAACAGTTTCCCCATCATAAACACTATATAAACAGTGCCCCATCATGAACACTATATAAACAGTGTCCCATCATTAACACTATATAACCAGTGCCCCCATCATAAACACTATATAAACAGTGTCCCCATCATAAACACTATTTAAACAGTGCCCCCATCATAAACACTATTTAAACAGTGCCCCCATCTTAAACACTATATAAACAGTGCCCCCATCATAAACACTATATAAACAGTGCCCACATCATAAACACTATTTAAACAGTGCCCCCATCATAAACACTATATAAACAGTGCCCCCATCATAAACACTATATAAACAGTGCCCCCATCATGAACACTATATAAACAGTTCCCACATCATAAACACTATATAAACAGTGCCCCCATCATAAACACTATATAAACAGTGCCCCATCATAAACACTATATAGACAGTGTCCCCATCATAAACACTATATAAACAGCGCCCCCATCATAAACACTATGTAAACAGTGCCCCCATCATAAACACTATTTAAACTGTGCCCACATCCTATGAATGAATTTAAAAAAGGCTTGAAGCGCTCTGAACAGTTTTCAGTGCGGGGAGCTGAGAGAGATGGAGAGAGGAAGAGTTCGTAGCTCTTTCCGCACTTTGGGGGTGGTCTTGCACATGGTGTCAATGCCAGGTTAGCCAGGCATTCAGCCGAGGTGTGTGCAAATTTCCCTGAATCTTTGATTCCTCCCATTCGTTCCTCAAGACCTGTGTTGTGACGCCGGTTAAAATAAAAACTACCACTTTGTTCGGGGAAAATTACAAATGCTAAAGGAGATCACTGTAAGAATTTACTGAAGAACACTTAAAACATCCTGGCAGACATGGCTGCTAAACATATTAAGAGTTGACGATTACCAGATGAACATTGCACAGCCTTGAGAGTCAGGCTGAAGACACAAGAAAGAACATTAATTAGATTAAGTGAGCTCCCCTGTCACATAGGGATGGGGCAGATGGTTTTAGCTTAAATATGGGAGGACATACAATAGACAAAGAGCGGGCTTTGATGAAACACAAACAGTCTTGAGCTGTGAGAACCAATGTCTTTGCGCACGTGTTTTTATTTTGATTGGATAATATAATTATGTATACATCCTTTAGAATAATTCGTTTGCAAAATCACATGTTTATGTACTCAATAGGATAGAGTTAGTATGGGACCGGGGTGTAGGTTACCCATTGGATGTATTCAAATGTATACAAATATATAAGAAGAAGCGCACAAGTAATGAAATGTAATCAGTCTGGGAGATGGGTCTCCATTCTTAGGAATGATTGCGGTTCCATTTACATTTCCTTGAATAAAACTGGTTGAAGGAAGCCGGAGTCTCTGTGGTCGCTGTGTGATCGGGGATTGTAACTTCTCCTCTTCAACTGGCCTATGTGGTAGTTGCAGGATTGGGAGGTGGGGGGAACTTCTTTACACTTCTAGTATGAGGAGAATGGACTTCCGCCCTGTCTTCTGTTCAAGTTTCAGTCTCCCTCTCTCTCTCTCTCTCGCTCTGTGTTGCTATATCCCAAAGATATTCCTGGGAGGGCGAGGGGATGGAGGAGATGCAGGAACGTCCAGGAAAATATCACCAGAGTTTCAGCCTGGCACGCGAGGAGGAACTGCCAAAAAACAAATGGGTTTCCTTTCATTGGGTTTACAGGTAACGGAGGGAGGATTGGTTTTGAAGATTTTTTTTCAGGTCTTGAAGGGAATTCAAATGAAACCGTGCACAGGACAAAAAGCCAATAAATTCTTCATTGTGTACGGAGAGTGCGAATCCTCCCTGCACCTAGCCTGCCTAGCCCTGGGAACAGTTTCTCACTACTTCCCCTGTCCATGCCCCTCAGGATCTCGCGGTCTTGAACATATTCAACGATGGGGCATCCGCGGCTCTCTGGGGGGAGGGGATTCCAAAGCTCCACAAGCGCCTCTGAGCGAAGACATTTCTCCTCGTCTCAGTCCTAAATGATCACCGCCCCCCTTATCCTGAGACTGTGCCCCCCACCCCCGAGTTTTAGATTCCCCTGAAGCGATCTCTCAGTGCCTACCCCTGTCAAACCCCTTCAGAACCTTGTAGGGTCTCAATGAGGTCGTCTCTCATTCTTCTAAACTCCAGAGCATATAAGCCCAATTTCCTCAACCCTCTCATCATAGAACAACCCCCCCTCATCCCAGGGACCAATCTAGTGAACGTTTGCTGCACCGGTCCCAGCCTCAGATGAAGGGGTTGACTTATCAAGAACGGCTGAACAGGTTAGGCCTTTATTCATTGGAGTTTAGAAGAACGAGGGTTGATCTTATTGAATCGCACAACATTCTGAGGGGTCTTGACAGGGTAGATGTTGAGATGTTTCCACTAGTGGGGGAATCTCGAACTCGGGGGTGTAGTTACAGAATAAGGGGGCACATTTAAAACTGAGATGCGAAGGAATGTCTTCTCTCAGAGGGTAGTGAATGTCTGGAATTCTCTGCCCCAGAGAGTTGTGGAGTCTAGATCACTGAAAGTATTTAAAGAGGAGGCAGATAAGATTTTTGAAATATCGGGGAGTTAGACCATAAGACCATAGGAACAGAAATTAGGCCATTCGGCCCATCCAGTCTGTTCCGCCATTCAATCATGGCTGATAAGTTTCTCAACCCCATTCTCCCGCCTTCTCCCCGTAACCTTTGATCCCCTTACCAATCAAGGACCTATCTATCTCGGTCTTATATACACTCAGTGACCTGACCTCCACAGCCTTCTGTGGCAATGAATTCCATAGATTCACCACTCTTTGGCTAAAGAAGTTTCTCCTCATCTCTGTTCTAAAAGGTCTTCCCTTTACTCTGAGGCTGTGCCCTCGGGTCCTAGTCTCTCCTACTAATGGAAACATCTTCCCCACGTCCACTCTATCCAGGCCTTTCAGTATTCTGTAAGTTTCAATCAGATCCCTCCCCCCACATCCTTCTAAACTCCATCGAGTATAGACCCAGAGTCCTCAAACGTTCCTCATATGTTAAGCCTTTCATTCCTGGGATCGTTCTCGTGAACCTCCTCTGGACCCTCTCCAGGGCCAGCACATCCTTCCTGAGATACGGGGCCCAAAATTGCTCACAATAATTGTTGAGGGCTATGAGGAGCTGGCACGAAAAGAGGAGTTGAGGCCTGGGGCAGATCAGCCATGATCTTATTGAACGGCGGCGCAGGCTTGAGGGGCCAAATGGCCTACTCCTGCTCCTATCCCTCATAGACTGAAAAACCAGTGAGACTTGGAAAAGATGGATAAAGTTTGCCTGAGCTGTTACTTGCTTGCCTTAAAATGGAACTCCAGTGTCGTTGGGGCCAGTGTTACTGATTTTTCACTGGGAGTTGAACTGGTTTCCCCTCTGTGTGGTTGGGGGGGGGGGGGGGGCAATTCGGCAATGGTGTGCATCACAGATGCTGATTGAGCAGGGTTGGGGTGGAAGGAAGGAGTCATTTTTTCTAAATGGTCCAGTTCATTAGCAAGATTTAAACACCTATGAACCGTACCCCCCACATACAACCCCCCCCCCCAGCCATCCAGCAGCCTTCTGGCCCTTTAAGATGTTGGCTAGAAAGGGAGGAGGTGGAGGTGGGGCCGGCCTTGATCAAAGATGGCGGCGCCCTGGCTGGTCACCACGCGGTGAGTGGGAGACTGGCAAACAGGCGTCACGTGTGAGCGACCCCCTTCGCCGGACCACTTCACCAGATCAAAGATGGCGGAGCTCTCTTTGTCACAGCAGGCTCTTAATAGGATGGGGTCCTTCCGGCCTCCCATTTCCAGGATAGGGGTGTCCACCCCAGGGGCCTGATTGCCAAGTCGGAAAAGATGGCGGACGGAGAGTCGAGCGGCAGCGGCGGCAGCAGCAGCGAGGAGGAGGAGATGGAGGAGGAAGAGGAGCAGGAGATGGAGGCCGGCTCTGGGGCCACGCCGGCCCTCGTCTACCTGCCCGGGCAGCCGCTGGCCGACGGCGAGGAGCTGGTGCGGGACGAGGCGGCCTACCGGCTCTACCAGCGGGCGCAGAGCGGTGAGTGCGGCGGCATTGCGGGTGCGCACCGCTAAAGATGGCGGCATTGGGGGTGCGCACCGCTAAAGATGACGGCATTGGGGGTGCGCACCGGATTTAAAGGGGGAATTGGGGTTGTACACCCCGAAATAGGGATTTAAAGGGGGAATTGGGGCTGTACACCCCGAAATAGGGATTTAAAGGGGGAATTGGAGTTCTACACCCCAAAATAGGGATTTAAAGGGGGGAATTGGGGTTGTACACCCCGAAATCGGGATTTAAAGGGGGAATTGGGGTTGTACACTCCGAAATAGGGATTTAAAGGGGGAATTGGGGTTGTACACCCCGAAATGGGGATTTAAAGGGGGGAATTGGGGTTGTACACCCCGAAATGGGGAGTTAAAGGGGGGAATTGGGGTTGTACACTCCGAAATAGGGATTTAAAGGGGGAATTTGGGTTGTGCATCCCGAAATCGGGATTTAAGGGGGGGAATTGGGGTTGTACACCCCGAAATCGGGATTTAAAGGGGGGAATTGGGGTTGTACACCCCGAAATAGGGATTTAATGGGGGAATTGGGGTTGTACACCTCGAAATAGGGATTTAAAGGGTGAATTGGGGTTGTACACCCCGAAGTAGGGATTTAAAGGGTGAATTGGGGCTGTACACCCCGGAATAGGGATTTAAATGGGGGGAATTGGGGTTGTACATCCCGAAATAGGGATTTAAAGGGGAAATTGGGGTTTGTACATCCCGAAATAGGGATTTAAAGGGGGAATTGGGGTTGTACACCCCGAAATAGGGATTTAAAGGGGGAATTGGGGTTGTACACCCCGAAATAGGGATTTAAAGGGGGGGGGGGAATTGGGGTTGTACACCCCGAAATAGGGATTTAAAGGGGGAATTGGGGTTGCCCACTCCAGAAGAGTGGCTCGGTAGCACCACGAATGAAGCTGAATGATCTAAAGGGAATAACTGCTAGATCGGGTCTGCGGTAGGCGGCGATGGGGAACCCACGAGAGGGAAACTCTCTCCCTAACAGCACTGTGGGTGTACCTACACTACAGAGTTTGAAGTAGGCTCACCACCACCTCCTGAAGGAGCAATGAGGGATGGGAAATAAAAGTTGTCTGAGCTGGCGATGCCCACACCCCATAAATTAATTTTAAAAACGTACCTGACCTCACCCTCACCAGCCTGCCTGCCGCAGATGCATCTGTCCGGGACAGAGTCGGGAGAAGTGACCATCGCACAGTCACTGTGTAGACAAAGTCCTACCTTCACATTGAGGATACCCTCCATCGTGTGGTGTGGCACTACCACCCTGCTAAATAGGATAGATTTCGAACAGATCTAGCAACTCGAGACTGGGTATCCATGAGGCGCTGTGGGCCATCAGCAGCAGCAGAATTGTACTGGAGCACAATCTGTAATCCGACAGCAGAATTGTACTCGAGCACAATCTGTAACTCAACAGCAGAATTGTACTCGAACACAATCTGTAACTCAACAGCAGAATTGTACTCGAGCACAATCTGTAACTCAACAGCAGAATTGTACTCGAACACAATCTGTAACTCAACAGCAGAATTGTACTCGAACACAATCTGTAACTCAACAGCAGATTTGTACTCGAACACAATCTGTAACTCAACAGCAGATTTGTACTCGAACACAATCTGTAACTCAACAGCAGAATTGTACTCGAGCACAATCTGTAACTCAACAGCAGAATTGTACTCGAGCACAATCTGTAACTCAACAGCAGAATTGTACTCGAGCACAATCTGTAATCCAACAGCAGAATTGTACTCGAGCACAATCTGTAACCCGACAGCAGAATTGTGTCGGGTCGCGGCCCGCGTTTGGGACCGAGGGTCGGGTCGCGGCCCGCGTTTGGGACCGAGGGTCGGGTCGCGGCCCGCGTTTGGGACCGAGGGTCGGGTCGCGGCCCGCGTTTGGGACCGAGGGTCGGGTCGCGGCCCGCGTTTGGGACCGAGGGTCGGGTCGCGGCCCGCGTTTGGGACCGAGGGTCGGGTCGCGGCCCGCGTTTGGGACCGAGGGTCGGGTCGCGGCCCGCGTTTGGGGCCGAGGGTCGGGTCGCGGCCCGCGTTTGGGGCCGAGGGTCGGGTCGCGGCCCGCGTTTGGGGCCGAGGGTCGGGTCGCGGCCCGCGTTTGGGGCCGAGGGTCGGGTCGCGGCCCGCGTTTGGGGCCGAGGGTCGGGTCGCGGCCCGCGTTTGGGGCCGAGGGTCGGGTCGCGGCCCGCGTTTGGGTCCGAGGGTCGGGTCGCGGCCCGCGTTTGGGTCCGAGGGTCGGGTCGCGGCCCGCGTTTGGGGCCGAGGGTCGGGTCGCGGCCCGCGTTTGGGGCCGAGGGTCGGGTCGCGGCCCGCGTTTGGGGCCGAGGGTCGGGTCGCGGCCCGCGTTTGGGGCCGAGGGTCGGGTCGCGGCCCGCGTTTGGGGCCGAGGGTCGGGTCGCGGCCCGCGTTTGGGGCCGAGGGTCGGGTCGCGGCCCGCGTTTGGGGCCGAGGGTCGGGTCGCGGCCCGCGTTTGGGGCCGAGGGTCGGGTCGCGGCCCGCGTTTGGGGCCGAGGGTCGGGTCGCGGCCCGCGTTTGGGGCCGAGGGTCGGGTCGCGGCCCGCGTTTGGGGCCGAGGGTCGGGTCGCGGCCCCTGTTTGGGTCCGAGGGTCGGGAGCTCCCTGATTCACTCTCCCCTTCTCTCTCTGACAGGTGCCCCGTGCCTGAGTTTCGACATTATCCAGGACAGCCTGGGGACGGAGCGCACTGAGTATCCGATGACCCTGTACCTGTGCGCGGGGGACACAGGCTGACACTGCCCAGGCCAACAGGTCAGCTGGGAGGGTGGACGGCCGGGTGACTGGAGCCCTGGGAAAGGGGGAGGTGGTGCCAGATGTTGGGGAAGATTCGGGGTTGGGGGTGGGGGGGGGTGCAGGGGTGAGTGACGGAAGGGTCAGTGAGGGGTCGAAGGTGTGGTCATAAGGTCAGTGTGGGGTAGAGGGCGTGGTCACGGGGTCAGTGAGGGGTCGACGGCGTGGTCATGGGTTCAGTGTGGGGTCGAGGGCGAGGTCAGTGGGTCAGTGAGGGGGTGAGGTCATGGGGTCAGTGTGGGGTCAAGGGCGAGGTCAGTGTCAGTGAGGGGTCGAGGGCATGGTCACGGTGTCAGTGAGGGGTCGAGGGCGAGGTCACGGGGTCATTGAGGGGCCGAAGGCGTTGTCACGGGGTCAGTGAGGGGTTGAGGGCATGGTCAGGGGGTCAGTGAGGGGTTGAGGGCATGGTCAGGGGGTCAGTGAGGGGTTGAGGGCATGGTCAGGGGGTCAGTGAGGGGTCGAGGGCATGGTCAGGGGGTCAGTGAGGGGTCGAGGACATGGTCAGGTGGTCAGTGAGGGGTTGAGGGCATGGTCAGGGGTCAGTGAGGGGTCGAGGGCATGGTCAGGGGGTCAGTGAGGGGTCGAGGGCATGGTCAGGGGGTCAGTGAGGGGTTGAGGGCATGGTCAGGGGGTCAGTGAGGGGTTGAGGGCATGGTCAGGGGGTCAGTGAGGGGTTGAGGGCATGGTCAGGGGGTCAGTGAGGGGTCGAGGGCATGGTCAGGGGGTCA
>NW_027598395.1:0-45979 GCF_964194155.1 Cetorhinus maximus | reverse complement strand
GGAGTGATTGGGGGGACGTGGAGACTCTGTGTGAGGGGGGGGGAGTGATTGGGGGGACGTGGAGACTCTGTGTGAGGGGGGGGGGGGGGAGTGATTGGGGGGACGTGGAGACTCTGTGTGAGGGGGGGAGGGAGGGGGAGTGATTGGGGGGACGTGGAGACTCTGTGTGAGGGGGGGGAGTGATTGGGGGGACGTGGAGACTCTGTGTGAGGGGGGGGGAGTGATTGGGGGGACGTGGAGACTCTGTGTGAGGGGGAGGGAGGGGGGAGTGATTGGGGGAAGTGGAGACTCTGTGTGAGGGGGGGAGAGGGGGGGAGTGATTGGGGGGGACGTGGAGACTCTGTGTGTGGGGGGGGGGGAGTGATTGGGGGGACGTGGAGACTCTGTGTGAGGGGGGGAGGGGGGGGGAGTGATTGGGGGGACGTGGAGACTCTGTGGGAGGGGGGGAGGGAGGGGGGAGTGATTGGGGGGACGTGGAGACTCTGTGTGAGGGGGGGAGAGGGGGGGAGGGGAAACGCCGTCTGGGAGGGGTCAGGAGGCAGGCTGCTGGGCCACCCCTTCGGCAGCATGAACCCGCTGGTGCTTGAGGCGGGCGGAGGACTGGGAGAAGCCCTTCCCGCAGACGTCGCAGACGAAGGGCCTCTCGCCGGTGTGGACGCGCTGGTGGATGGCAAGGGTGGAGGAGAGGGCAAAGCCCCGGCCGCAGGTGGAGCAGATGTAGGGCTTCTCGCCGGTGTGGACCCGGTGGTGCACCAGCAGCGCCGCCTGCTGCACGAAGGCCTTGCCGCAGACGGTGCAGGCGAAGTCCTTGGCCCCGGTGTGCAGCCGCCGGTGGGCCTGCAGGTTGCCGGAGTCCACGAAGCGCTTGCCGCACAGCGGGCAGGCGAAGGGGCGCTCGCCCGTGTGGGTGCGGCGGTGGGTGCGCAGGTTGCAGAGCCAGCGGAAGCGCTTGCCGCACAGCGGGCAGGCGAAGGGGCGCTCGTCGGTGTGCACCCGCTGGTGGGTGAGGAGCGAGGACGACTGGGTGAAGGCCCGGCCGCACATGGCGCAGACGTAGGGCCGCTCGTCGCTGTGGAGGCGCCGGTGGGCCACCAGCACCGAGGACTGGGTGAAGCCCTTGCCGCAGTCCGGGCAGACGTAGGGCCGCTCGCCGGTGTGGACCCGCTGGTGGGCCAGCAGGGTGGAGGAGTGGGCGAAGGCCTTGCCGCACTCGGCGCAGACGTAGGGCCGCTCGCCGGTGTGGCCCCGCTGGTGGACGCTCAGGCTGGACGGGTCGGTGAAGCCGTTGCCGCAGACGGGGCAGGTGTAGGGCCGCTCGCCCGTGTGCACCCACTGGTGGGTCAGGAGCCCCGACATGCGGGCGAAGGCCTTGCCGCAGTGGGGGCAGGCGTGGGGCTTCTCGCCGCTGTGGCCCAGCATGTGGATCTTCAGCTGCGACGGATAGAGGAAGCCTTTCCCGCACACCGAGCACGGGCACGGCCGCTCGGCGCTGTGGCTCCGCTTGTGCCGCGACAGGTTGGACGACTGGGTGAAGCTGCGCCCGCACACGGGGCAGGAGTAACCCTTGCCCCCTCGGCCTCTTCCTCCTCCTCCGCCTCCTGCTCTCCTTCCTCTCGGCTCATCCAGCGGCTCTGACGTGTCCTCGGGTCCCGCCGCCGGTTCCTGCTCCTCCTGCTCCGGGTTTGCCGTCCACCGCGAGTCCTCCATCTCAAGCGGCGCCTGAAATGGCGAAGGGACAATCAGAACAGACGCGGGCGTGGGAGGGAAGGAGAAAGTCCGCGGGAATTACGAGGGGCAGGGGGAAGGGGGCGGGTGGTAAAAACGCTAGGGGAACCAATCAGAGTCCCCCGCACTCTGACAATGGCCCCACCCCCTCTCCAGGTGAGTCCCGGCACTCAGACAATGGCCCCGCCCTCTCCCCAGGTGAGTCCCCGCGCTCAGACAATGACCTATGGGCCCCACCCTCTCTCCAGATGAGACCCGACATTGGCCCCGCCCCCTCCCCAGCTGAGTCTCAGCACTCAGACAATGGCCCCGCCCCCTCCCCAGGTGAGTCCTCGCGCACAGACAATGGCCCATTGGCCCCGCCCCCTCTCCAGGTGTCCCAGCACTCAGACAATGGCCCATTGGCCCCGCCCCCTCCCCAGGTGAGTCCCCGCGCTCAGACAATGGCCCCGCCCCCTCCCCAGGTGAGTCCCCGCGCTCAGACAATGGCCCCGCCCCCTCCCCAGGTGTCCCCGCGCTCAGACAATGGCCCCGCCCCCTCCCCAGGTGTCCCCGCGCTCAGACAATGGCCCCGCCCCCTCACCAGGAGAGCCCCAGCACTCAGACAATGGCCCATTGGCCCCGCCCCCTCTCCAGGTGAGTCCCCGCACTCAGACAATGGCCCCGCCCCCTCCCCAGGTGAGTCCCCGCGCTCAGACAATGGCCCCGCCCCCTCTCCAGGTGAGACCACACGCTCAGACAATGGCCCCGCCCCCTCCCCAGGTGAGTCCCCGCGCACAGACAATGGAACCGCCCCCTCCCCAGGTGAGTCCCCGCGCTCAGACAATGGAACCGCCTCCTACCCAGGTGAGTCCCCGCGCTCAGACAATGGCCCCGCCCCCTCCCCAGGTGAGTCCCCGCGCTCAGACAATGGCCCCGCCCCCTCCCCAGGTGAGTCCCCGCGCTCAGACAATGGCCCCGCCCCCTCTTCAGGTGAGTCCCTGTGCTCAGACAATGGCCCCGCCCCCTCTCCAGGTGTCCCCGTGCTCAGACAATGGCCCCGCCCCCTCCCCAGGTGAGCCCCAGCACTCAGACAATGGCCCATTGGCCCCGCCCCCTCTCCAGGTGTCCCCGTGCTCAGACAATGGCCCCGCCCCCTCCCCAGGTGAGCCCCAGCACTCAGACAATGGCCCATTGGCCCCGCCCCCTCTCCAGGTGAGTCCCCGCGCTCAGACAATGGCCCCGCCCCCTCCCCAGGTGAGTCCCCGCGCTCAGACAATGTCCCCGCCCCCCTCCCCAGGTGAGTCCCCGCGCTCAGACAATGGCCCCGCCCCCTCCCCAGGTGAGTCCCCGCGCTCAGACAATGTCCCCGCCCCCTCCCCAGGTGAGTCCCCGCGCTCAGACAATGGCCCCGCCCCCTCCCCAGGTGAGTCCCCGCGCTCAGACAATGGCCCCGCCCCCTCCCCAGCTGAGTCCCTGCACTAAGACATTGGGTCTGCCCCCTCTCCAGGAGCGTCCCAGCACTCAGACAATGGCCCCGCCCCCTCTCCAGGTGAGTCTCAGCAGTCAGACAATGGCCCCGCCCCCTCCCCAGGTGAGTCCCCGCGCTCAGACAAGGGCCCCACCCCCCCCTCCCCAGGTGAGTCCCCACGCTCAGACAATGGCCCCGCCCCCTCCCCAGGTGAGTCCCCGCGCTCAGAAATGGCCCCGCCCCCTCCCCAGGTGAGTCCCCGCGCTCAGACAATGGCCCCGCCCCCTCCCCAGGTGAGTCCCCGCGCTCAGACAATGGCCCCGCCCCCTCCCCAGGTGAGTCCCCGCGCTCAGACAATGTCCCCGCCTCCTACCCAGGTGAGTCCCCGCGCTCAGACAATGGAACCGCCTCCTACCCAGGTGAGTCCCCGCGCTCAGACAATGGAACCGCCTCCTACCCAGGTGAGTCCCCGCGCTCAGACAATGGAACCGCCTCCTACCCAGGTGAGTCCCCGCGCTCAGACAATGGCCCCGCCCCCTCACCAGGTGAGTCCCCGCGCTCAGACAATGGAACCGCCTCCTACCCAGGTGAGTCCCCGCGCTCAGACAATGGAACCGCCTCCTACCCAGGTGAGTCCCCGCGCTCAGACAATGGCCCCGCCCCCTCACCAGGTGAGTCCCCGCACTCAGACAATGGCCCCGCCCCCCTCCCCAGGTGAGTCCCCGCGCTCAGACAATGGAACCGCCTCCTACCCAGGTGAGTCCAGGCACTCAGACAATGGCCCCGCCCCCTCCCCAGGTGAGTCCCCGCGCTCAGACAATGGAACCGCCTCCTACCCAGGTGAGTCCAGGCACTCAGACAATGGCCCCGCCCCCTCCCCAGGTGAGTCCCCGCGCTCAGACAATGGCCCCGCCCCCTCACCAGGAGCGTCCCCGCGCACAGACAATGGCCCCGCCCCCTCTCCAGGTGAGTCCAGGCACTCAGACAATGGCCCCGCCCCCTCACCAGGAGCGTCCCCGCGCACAGACAATGGCCCCGCCCCCTCCCCAGGTGAGTCCCCGCGCTCAGACAATGGCCCTGCCCCCTCTCCAGGTGAGTCCCCGCGCTCAGACAATGGCCCCGCCCCCTCCCCAGGTGAGTCCCCGCGCTCAGACAATGGCCCCGCCCCCTCCCCAGGTGAGTCCCCGCGCTCAGACAATGGCCCTGCCCCCTCTCCAGGTGAGTCCCCGCGCTCAGACAATGGCCCCGCCCCCTCCCCAGGTGAGTCCCCGCGCTCAGACAATGGCCCCGCCCCCTCCCCAGGTGAGTCCCCGCGCTCAGACAATGGCCCTGCCCCCTCACCAGGAGCGTCCCCGCGCACAGACAATGGCCCTGCCCCCTCTCCAGGTGAGTCCCCGCGCTCAGACAATGGCCCCGCCCCCTCCCCAGGTGAGTCCCCGCGCTCAGACAATGGCCCCGCCCCCTCCCCAGGTGAGTCCCCGCGCTCAGACAATGGCCCTGCCCCCTCACCAGGAGCGTCCCCGCGCTCAGACAATGGCCCCGCCCCCTCCCCAGGTGAGTCCCCGCGCTCAGACAATGGCCCCGCCCCCTCTCCAGGTGAGTCCCCGCGCACAGACAATGGCCCCGCCCCCTCTCCAGGTGAGTCGCCGCACTCAGACAATGGGCCATTCGCCCCGCCCCCTCCCCAAGGGCGGCCACGCCCCCTCCCCAAGTGTGGCCACGCCCCCTCCCCAGATTATGCCACGCCCCCTCCCCAGATGAGGCCACGCCCCCTCCCCAGGTGAGGCCACGCCCCGTCCCCAAAAGAGGTCCCGCCCACTCCCCAAAAAAGGCCCCGCCCACTCCCCTCCACTGATGATTCCCGCCCCCTCCCCAGATTGGCCCAGCACGCCCCCGCACCCCCACTTGAACCCGGCCCATTAACGGTATCTTTGCCCCGCCCCTGTGCGGACGCGCACGCGCCTAGGCACCCCTCCAAACACTAACACCTGGACCCGGGACCCGCCCCTTTCTCGCTCGGCGCCGCGCGCATGCTCCCGCTCCCGAGAGATGCCACCGCGCATGCTCGGAACCTCCTCACCAAGGATACTGCGCATGCTCAGGGCCCCTTCAAGCCCCGTTGGTCGTCCCACCAGAAAACGACCACCGCGCCTGCGCCGTGGAGCCGCCCACCCACCAACGAACCCACCGCCCCCCCCTCCCTCCCCCTCCCTCTTATATCAGTGAAAGGAAAACGGCGGCTCCCGGTTGAAAGTCGGAGAACGGACGGGAGCGGCAGGGGAGGTGGGGAGAGGCTTTCCTCACATCCCCCGCCCGTCCCCGATCGGTGGGCGGGGTAACGATGGGACGGTTAAAAAGACCCACCTGAGCTTTTCGCCTCGGCCGCCGCCGCCGCCGTCGATTCCGCCCCAGCCGCAGACACGTGACCCCTGCCGCGCAGATGATTGACAGGCGGCGCCGGCCAATGGCGACGCGAGGGGGCGGCCACCGGTGGACTGAAGGCCGCCGACGGTCGTCCAACCAATCCGTGAGAGCCGGTCTGGCCCTCGAACCAATCACTGAACACCGGGCTGGTCCTCCAAACAATCAGTGAGCCCTCGGGCTGGTAGTCCAGCCAATCAGCAAGAACCGGGCTGGACGTCTAGCCAATCAGTGAGACCCAGGCTGGTCAGCCATTGTCTCTGATTGGAGCAGATGGTGCTGTACCTGTCCTGGGAGTGTTTGATTACTGACCCTCCAATAGTGCAGCCGACCCTCAATTACTGACTCTCCAATAGTGCAGCACACCCCCAATTACTGACCCTCCAATAGTGCAGCACACCCCCAATTACTGACCCTCCAATAGTGCAGCACACCCTCAATTACTGACACTCCAATAGTGCAGCACAACATCAAATTCAAACACTCCAATAGTGCAGCACACCCTCAATTACTGACACTCCAATAGTGCAGCACAACATCAAATTCAAACACTCCAATAGTGCAGCACACCCTCAATTACTGACTCTCCAATAGTGCAGCACACCCCCAATTACTGACCCTCCAATAGTGCAGCACACCCCCAATTACTGACCCTCCAATAGTGCAGCACACCCTCAATTACTGACACTCCAATAGTGCAGCACAACATCAAATTCAAACACTCCAATAGTGCAGCACACCCTCAATTACTGACACTCCAATAGTGCAGCACAACATCAAATTCAAACACTCCAATAGTGCAGCACACCCTCAATTACTGACTCTCCAATAGTGCAGCACACCCTCAATTACTGACACTCCAATAATGCAGGACATCCTCAATTACTGACACTCCAATAGTGCAGCACACCCTCAATTACTGACACTCCAATAGTGCAGCACACCCTCAATTACTGACACTCCAATAGTGCAGCACACCCTCAATTACTGACTCTCCAATAGTGCAGCACACCCTCAATTACTGACACTCCAATAGTGCAGCACACCCTCAATTACTGACACACCAATAGTGCAGCACACCCTCAATTACTGACACTCCAATAGTGCAGCACACCCCCAATTACTGACCCTCCAATAGTGCAGCACACCCTCAATTACTGACACTCCAATAGTGCAGCACACCCTCAATTGCCGACACTCCAATAGTGCAGCACACCCTCAATTGCCGACACTCCAATAGTGCAGCACACCCTCAATTGCCGACACTCCAATAGTGCAGCACACCCTCAATTACTGACCCTCCAATAGTGTAGCACAACCTCAATTACTGACACTCCAATAGTGCAGCACACCCTCAATTACTGACACTCCAAGAGTGCGGCACACCCTCAATTACTGACACTCCAATAATGCAGCACATCCTTAATTACTGACACTCTAATAGTGCAACACACCCTCAATTACTGACCCTCCAATAGTGCAGCACACCCTCAATTACTGACCCTCCAATAGTGCAGCACACCCTCAATTACTGACACTCCAATAGTGTAGCACAACCTCAATTACTGACACTCCAATAGTGCAGCACACCCTCAATTACTGACACTCCAAGAGTGCGGCACACCCTCAATTACTGACACTCCAATAATGCAGCACATCCTTAATTACTGACACTCCAATAGTGCAACACACCCTCAATTACTGACCCTCCAATAGTGCAGCACACCCTCAATTACTGACACTCCAATAGTGAAGCACACCCTCAATTGCTGACACTCCAATAGTGCAGCACACCCTAAATTACTCACACTCCAATAGACCAGCACACCCTCAATACTGACCTTCAATTAGTGCAGCACACCCTCAATTACTGACACTCCAATAATGCAGCCGACCCTCAATTACTGACACTCCAATAATGCAGCCGACCCACAATTACTGACACTCCAATAGTGCAGCACATCCTCAATTACTGTCACTCCAATAGTGCAGCACACCCTCAATTACTGAACCTCAATTAGTGCAGCACACCCTCAATTACTGAAACTGCAATTGTGCAGCACACCCTCAATTACTGACTCTCCAATAGTGCAGCACACCCTCAATTACTGACACTCCAATAGTGCAGCACACCCTCAATTACTGACACTCCAATAATGCAGCACACCCTCAATTACTGACACTCCAATAATGCAGCACACCCTCAATTACTGACACTCCAATAGTGCAGCACACCCTCAATTACTGACACTCCAATAGTGCAGCACACCCTCAATTACTGACACTCCAATAGTGCAGCACACCCTCAATTACTGACACTCCAATAATGCAGCACACCCTCAATTACTGACTCTCCAATAGTGCATCACACACTCAACTACTGACACTCCAATAGTGCAGCACACCCTCAATTACTGACACTCCAATAGTGCAGCACACCCTCAATTACTGACACTCCAATAGTGCAGCACACCCTCGATTACTGACACTCCAATAGTGCAGCACACCCCCGATTACTGACACTCCAATAGTGCAGCACACCCCCAATTACTGACACTCCAATAGTGCAGCACACCCTCAATTACTGACACTCCAATAGTGCAGCACACCCTCAATTACTGACACTCCAATAGTGCAGCACACCCTCAATTACTGACACTCCAATAGTGCAGCACACCCTCAATTACTGACACTCCAATAGTGCAGCACACCCTCAATTACTGACCCTACAATAGTGCAGCACACCCTCAATTACTGACACTCCAATAGTGCAGCACACCCTCAATTACTGACACTCCAATATTGCAGCACAACCTCAATTACTGACCCTCCAATAGTGCAGCACACCCTCAATTAATGACATTCCAATAGTGCAGCATACCCTCAATTACTGAAACTCCAATCGTGCAGCACACCCTCAATTACTGACACTCCAATAGTGCAGCACACCCTCAATTACTGACACTCCAATAGTGCAGCACAACCTCAATTACTGACCCTACAATAGTACAGCACAACATTAATTACTGACACTCCAATATTGCAGCACAACCTCAATTACTGACACTCCGATAGTGCAGCCCACCCTCAATTACTGACCCTCCAATAGTGCAGCCCACCTTCAATTACTGACACTGCAATCGTGCAGCACACCCTCAATTACTGAAACTCAAATAGTGCTGCACACCCTCAATTACTGAAACTCCAATAGTGCAGCACACCCTCAATTACTGAAACTCCAATAGTGCAGCACACCCTCAATTACTGACACTCCAATAGTGCAGCACACCCTCAATTGCTGGCAATCCAACAGTGCAGCACACCCTCAATTACCGACACTCCAATAGTGCAGCACACCCTCAATTACTGACACTCCAATAGTGCAGCACACCCTCAATTACTGACACTCCAATATTGCAGCACATCCAAATTTACTGTCACTCCAATAGTGCAGCACACCCTCAATTACCGACACTCCAGTAGTGCAGCACACCCTCAATTACTGACACTCCAATAGTGCAGCACACCCTCAATTACTGACACTCCAAGAGTGCAGCACATCCTTAATTACTGACACTCCAATAGTGCAGCACACCCTCAATTACTGACACTCCAATAGTGCAGCACATCCTTAATTACTGACACTCCAATAGTGCAGCACACCCTCAATTACTGACTTTCCAATAGTGCAGCACACCCTCAATTACTGAAACTCCAATAGTGCAGCACACCCTCAATTTATGACATTCCAATAGTGCAGCACACCATCAATTACTGACCCTCCAATAATGCAGCACAACCTCAATCACTGACAATCCAACAGTGCAGCACACCCTCAATTACTGACACTCCAATAGTGCAGCACACCCTCAATTACTGACACTCCAATAGTGCAACATACCCTCAATTACTGACCCTCCAATAGTGTAGCACAACCTCAATTACTGACACTCCAATAGTGCAGCACACCCTCAATTACTGACACTCCAAGAGTGCGGCACACCCTCAATTACTGACACTCCAATAATGCAGCACATCCTTAATTACTGACACTCTAATAGTGCAACACACACTCAATTACTGACCCTCCAATAGTGCAGCACACCCTCAATTACTGACCCTCCAATAGTGCAGCACACCCTCAATTACTGACCCTCCAATAGTGTAGCACAACCTCAATTACTGACACTCCAATAGTGCAGCACACCCTCAATTACTGACACTCCAAGAGTGCGGCACACCCTCAATTACTGACACTCCAATAATGCAGCACATCCTTAATTACTGACACTCCAATAGTGCAACACACCCTCAATTACTGACCCTCCAATAGTGCAGCACACCCTCAATTACTGACACTCCAATAGTGAAGCACACCCTCAATTGCTGACACTCCAATAGTGCAGCACACCCTAAATTACTCACACTCCAATAGACCAGCACACCCTCAATACTGACCTTCAATTAGTGCAGCACACCCTCAATTACTGACACTCCAATAATGCAGCCGACCCTCAATTACTGACACTCCAATAATGCAGCCGACCCACAATTACTGACACTCCAATAGTGCAGCACATCCTCAATTACTGTCACTCCAATAGTGCAGCACACCCTCAATTACTGAACCTCAATTAGTGCAGCACACCCTCAATTACTGAAACTGCAATTGTGCAGCACACCCTCAATTACTGACTCTCCAATAGTGCAGCACACCCTCAATTACTGACACTCCAATAGTGCAGCACACCCTCAATTACTGACACTCCAATAATGCAGCACACCCTCAATTACTGACTCTCCAATAGTGCATCACACACTCAACTACTGACACTCCAATAGTGCAGCACACCCTCAATTACTGACACTCCAATAGTGCAGCACACCCTCAATTACTGACACTCCAATAGTGCAGCACACCCTCGATTACTGACACTCCAATAGTGCAGCACACCCCCGATTACTGACACTCCAATAGTGCAGCACACCCCCAATTACTGACACTCCAATAGTGCAGCACACCCTCAATTACTGACCCTCCAATAGTGCAGCACACCCTCAATTACTGACACTCCAATAGTGCAGCACACCCTCAATTACTGACACTCCAATAGTGCAGCACACCCTCAATTACTGACACTCCAATAGTCCAGCACACCCTCAATTACCGACACTCCAATAGTGCAGCACACCCTCAATTGCCGACACTCCAATATTGCAGCACACCCTCAATTGCTGACACTCCAATAGTGCAGCACACCCTCAATTGCCGACACTCCAATAGTGCAGCACACCCTGAATTGCTGATTCACCAATAGTGCAGCACAGCTTCAATTACTGACCCTCCAATAGTGCAGCACACCCTCAATTACTGACACTGCGATAGTGAAAACACCCTAAATTACTCTCACACCAATAGTGCAGCACACCCTCAATTACAGACCATCCAATAGTGCAGCATGCCCTCAATTACTGACTCTCCAATAGTGCAGCACACCCTCCATTACTGACACTCCAATAGTGCAGCACACCCTCAATTACTGACACTCCAATAGTCCAGCACACCCTCAATTACTGACATTCAATTAGTGCAGCACACCCTCAATTACTGACCCTCCAATAGTGCAGCACACCCTCAATTACTGACACTCCAATAGTGCAGCACACCCTCAATTACGGACACTCCAATAGTGCAGCACACCCTCAATTACTGACATTCAATTAGTGCAGCACACCCTCAATTACTGACCCTCCAATAGTGCAGCACACCCTCAATTACTGACACTCCAATAGTGCAGCACACCCTCAATTACTGACACTCCAATAGATCAGCCCACCCTCAATTGCTGACCCTCCAATAGTGCAGCACATCCTTAATTACTGACACTCCAATAGTTTAGCCGCCCATGAATAACTGACACTCCAATAGTGCTGAACAACCTCAATTATTGACACTCCAATAGTGAAAACACCCTCAATTACAGACCCTGCAATAGTGCAGCACACTCTCAATTACTGACACTCCAATAATGCAGCACAACCTCAATTATTGACACTCCAATAGTGAAAACACCCTCAATTACAGACCCTGCAATAGTGCAGCACACCCTCAATTATTGACACTCCAATAGTGAAAACACCCTCAATTACTGACCCTCCAATAGTGCAGCACACCCTCAATTACTGACACTCCAATAGTGCAGCACACCCTCAATTACTGACATTCCAAGAGTGCAGCACACCCTCAATTACTGACACTCCAATAGTGCAGCACACCCTCAATTACAGACCCTGCAATAGTGCAGCACACCCTCAATTACTGACACTCCAAGAGTGCGGCACACTCTCAATTGCTGACACTCCAATAGTGCAGCACACCCTCAATTGCTGACACTCCAATAGTGCAGCACACCCTCAATTACTGACACTCCAATAGTGCAGCACAACCTCAATTACTGACACTCCAATAGTGCAGCACACGCTCAATTACTGATACTCCAATAGTGCAGCACACCCTCAATTGCTGACACTCCAATAGTGCAGCACACCCTCAATTACTGACACTCCAATAGTGCAGCACACCCTCAATTACTGACACTCCAATAGTGCAGCACAGCCTCAATTATTGACACTCCAATACTGCAGCACACCCTCAATTACTGACACTCCAATAGTGCAGCACACCCTCAATTACTGACACTCCAATAGTGCTGCACAGCCTCAATTATTGACACTCCAATACTGCAGCACACCCTCAATTACTGACACTCCAATAGTGCAGCACACCCTAAATTACTCACACTCCAATAGACCAGCACACCCTCAATTACTGACCTTCAATTAGTGCAGCACACCCTCAATTACTGACTCTCCAATAATGCAGCCGACCCTCAATTACTGACACTCCAATAGACCAGCACACCCTCAATTACTGACCTTTAATTAGTGCAGCACACCCTCAATTACTGACTCTCCAATAATGCAGCCGACCCTCAATTACTGACACTCCAATAGTGCAGCACACCCTCAATTACTGACACTCCAATAGTGCAGCACACCCTCAATTACAGACCATCCAATAGTGCAGCACACCCTCAATTACTGACTCTCCAATAGTGCAGCACACCCTCAATTACTGACACTCCAATAGTGCAGCACACCCTCAATTACAGACCATCCAATAGTGCAGCACACCCTCAATTACTGACTCTCCAATAGTGCAGCACACCCTCAATTACTGACACTAAATTAGTGCAGCACAACCTCCATTACTGGACCTCCAATAGTGCAGCACACCCTCAATTACTGACCCTCTGACAGTGCAGCATACTCTCAATTACTGACACTCCTAAAACGCAGCACTCCCTCAATTACAGACTCTCCAATCGTGCACCACACCCTCAATTACACACCCTCCACTATTGCAGCACACCCTCAAATGCTGACACTCCAATAGTGCAGCACACCCTCAATTACTTACACTCCAATAATGCAAAACACACTCAATTACTGACCCTCCAATATTGTAGCACACCATCAATTACTGTACCTCAATTAGTGCAGCACACCCTCAATTACTGACACTGCAATAGTGCAGCACACCCTCAATTACTGACACTCCAATAGTGCAGCACACCCTCAATTACTGACACTGCAATTGTGCAGCACACCCTCAATTACTGACACTCCAATAGTGCAGCACATCCTCAATTACTGTCACTCCAATAGTGCAGCACACCCTCAATTACTGAACCTCAATTAGTGAAGCACACCCTCAATTACTGACTCTCCAATAATGCAGCACATGCTCAATTACTGACCCTCCAATAGTGCAGCACACCCTCAATTACTGACACACACCAATAATGCAGCACATGCTCAATTACTGACCCTCCAATAGTGCAGCACACCCTCAATAACTGACACTCCAATAGTGCAGCACACCCTCAATTACTGACACTCCAATACTGCTGCACAGCCTCAATTATTGACACTCCAATACTGCAGCACACCCTCAATTACTGACACTCCAATAATGCAGCACATCCTCAATTACTGACTCTCCAATACTGCAGCACACCCTAAATTACTCACACTCCAATAGACCAGCACACCCTCAATTACTGACCTTCAATTAGTGCAGCACACCCTCAATTACTGACTCTCCAATAATGCAGCCGACCCTCAATTACTGACACTCCAATAGTGCAGCACATCCTCAATTACTGAACCTCAATTAGTGCAGCACATCCTCAATAACTAACACTCCAATAGTGCACAAAACCCTCAATAACTGTCACTCCAATATTGCAGCACATCCACATTTACTGTCACTCCAATAGTGCAGCACACCCTCAATTACCGACACTCCAATAGTGCAGCACACCCTCAATTACTGACACTCCAATAGTGCAGCACACCCTCAATTACTGACACTCCAATAGTGCAGCACACCCTCAATAACTGTCACTCCAATATTGGAGCACATCCACATTTACTGTCACTCCAATAGTGTAGCACACCCTCAATTACCGACACTCCAGTAGTGCAGCACACCCTCAATTACTGACACTCCAATAGTGCAGCACACCCTCAATTACTGACACTCCAATAGTGCAGCACACCCTCAATTACTGACACTTCAATAGTGCAGCAAACCCTCAATTAGTGACACTCCAATAGTGCTGCACACCCTCAATTACTGACACTCCAATAGTGCAGCAAACCCTCAATTACTGACGCTCCAATAGTGCAGCACACCCTCAATTACTGACCCTCCAATAATGCAGCACACCCTCAATTACTGACACTCCAATAGTGCAGCACACCCTCAATTACTGACACTCCAATAGTGCAGCACACCCTCAATTACTGACCCTCCAATAATGCAGCACACCCTCAATTACTGACACTCCAATAATGCAGCACACCCTCAATTACTGACACTCCAATAGTGCAGCACACCCTCAATTACTGACACTCCAATAGTGCAGCACACCCTCAATTACTGACACTCCAATAGTGCAGCAAACCCTCAATTACTGACCCTCCAATAGTGCCGCACACCCTCAATTACAGACATTCCAATAGTGCTGCACACCCTCAATTACTGACACCCCAATAATGTAGCACACCCTCCATTACTGACACTCCAATAGTGCAGCACACCCTCAATTACAGACCATCCAATAGTGCAGCACACCCTCAATTACTGATACTCCAATAGTGCAGCACGCCCTCAATTACTGACACTCCAATAGTGCAGCACACCCTCAATTACTGACACTCCAATAGTGCTGCACAGCCTCAATTACTGACACTCCCATAGTGCAGCACACCCTCAATTACTGACTCTCCAATAGTGCAGCACACCCTCAATTACAGACCATCCAATAGTGCAGCACACCCTCAATTACTGACACTCCAATAGTGCAGCACACCCTCAATTACAGACCATCCAATAGTGCAGCACACCCTCAATTACTGATACTCCAATAGTGCAGCACACCCTCAATTACTGACACTCCAATAGTGCAGCACCCCCTCAATAACTCACCATCCAATAGTGCAGCACACCCTCAATTACTGACACTAAATTAGTGCAGCACAACCTCCATTACTGGACCTCCAATAGTGCAGCACACCCTCAATTACTGACCCTCTGACAGTGCAGCATACTCTCAATTACTGACACTCCTAAAACGCAGCACTCCCTCAATTACAGACTCTCCAATCGTGCACCACACCCTCAATTACACACCCTCCACTATTGCAGCACACCCTCAAATGCTGACACTCCAATAGTGCAGCACACCCTCAATTACTTACACTCCAATAATGCAAAACACACTCAATTACTGACCCTCCAATATTGTAGCACACCCTCAATTACTGTACCTCAATTAGTGCAGCACACCCTCAATTACTGACACTGCAATTGTGCAGCACACCCTCAATTACTGACACTCCAATAGTGCAGCACATCCTCAATTACTGTAACTCCAATAGTGCAGCACACCCTCAATTACTGAACCTCAATTAGTGCAGCACACCCTCAATTACTGACTCTCCAATAATGCAGCACACCCTCAATTATTGACACTCCAATAGTGCAGCACACCCTCAATTACTGACACACACCAATAATGCAGCACATGCTCAATTACTGACCCTCCAATAGTGCAGCATACCCTCAATTAATGACCCTCAATTCGTGCAGCAGACCCCCAATTACTGACCCTCCAATAGTGCAGCAAACTCTCAATAACCGTCATTCCAATAGTGCAGCACTCCCTCAATAACTAACACTCCAATAGTGGAGCAAACCCTCAATTACTATCACTCCAATAGTGCAGCACACCCTCAATTACTGACACTCCAATAGTGCAGCACACCCTCAATTACTGACGCTCCAATAATGCAGCACACCCTCAAATACTGACACTCCAATATTGCAGCACACCCTCAATTACTGACACTCAAATAGTGCAGCACTCCCTCAATAACTGACACTCCAATAGTGCAGAACACCCTCAATTACTGACATCCAAAAATGCAGCACACCCTCAATTGCTGACATCAAATAGTGCAGCACACCCTCAATTACTGACACTCCAATAGTGCAGCAAACTCTCAATAACTGTCATTCCAATAGTGCAGCACACCCTCAATTGCTGACATCAAATAGTGCAGCACCCCCTCAATAACTAACACTCCAATAGTGCAGCAAACCCTCAATAACTGTCACTCCAATATTGCAACACATCCACATTTATTGTCACTCCAATAGTGCAGCACACCCTCAATTACTGACACTCCAATAGTGCAGCCCAACCTCAATTACTGACACTCCAATAGTGCAGCACATCCTCAATTACAGACACTCCAATAGTGCAGCCCAACCTCAATTACTGACACTCCAAGAGTGCAGCACACCCTCAAATGCTGACACTGCAATAGTGCAGCACACCCTCAATTACTGACCCTCCAATAGTGCAGCACACGCTCAATTACTGACACTCCAATAGTGCAGCACACCCTCAATTACTGACACTCCAATAGTGCAGCACACCCTCAATTACTGACACTCCAATAGTGCAGCTCACCCTCAATTACTGACACTCCAATAGTGCAGCACACCCTCAAATGCTGACACTCCAATAGTGCAGCACACCCTCAATTACAATCACACCAATAGTGCAGCACACCCTCAATTACTGACACTCCTATAGTGCACCAAACGCTCAATTACTGACACTCCAATAATGCAGCACACCCACAATTACTGACACTCCAACAGTGCAGCACACCCTCAATTACTGACACTCCAATAGTGCAGCAAACCCTCAATTACTGACACTCCAATAGTGCAGCACACCCTCAATTACTGTCACTCCAATAGTGCAGCACACCCTCAATTACTGACACTCCAATAGTGCAGCACACCCTCAATTACTGACACTCCAATAGTGCAGCACACCCTCAATTACTGACACTCCAATAGTGCAGCTCACCCTCAATTACTGACACTCCAACAGTGCAGCACACCCTCAATTACTGACACTCCAATAGTGCAGCACACCCTCAATTACTGTCACTCCAATAGTGCAGCACATCCTCAATTACTGACTCACCAATAGGGTGCAGCACACCCTCAATTACTGACACTGCAATTGTGCAGCTCACCCTCAATTACTGACACTCCAATAGTGCAGCACACCCTCAATTACTGACACTCCAATAGTGCAGCACACCCTCAATTACTGACACTCCAATAGTGCAGCACACCCTGAATTGCTGATTCACCAATAGTGCAGCACAGCTTCAATTACTGACCCTCCAAATAGTGCAGCACACCCTCAATTACTGACACTGCGATAGTGAAAACACCCTAAATTACTCTCACACCAATAGTGCAGCACACCCTCAATTACAGACCATCCAATAGTGCAGCATGCCCTCAATTACTGTCCCTTCAATAGTGCAGCTCACCCTCAATTACTGTCCCTTCAATAGTGCAGCAAACCCTCAATTACAGACCATCCAATAGTGCAGCACGCCCTCAATTACTGTCCCTTCAATAGTGCAGCTCACCCTCAATTACTGACACTCCAATAGTGCAGCACACCCTCAATTACTGACCTTCAATTAGTGCAGCACACCCTCAATTTCAGACCCTCCAATAGTGCAGCACACCCTCAATTACTGACACTCCAATAGTGCAGCACACCCTCAATTACTGACACTCCAATAGTGAAACACACCCTCAATTACTGACACTCCAATAGTGCAGCACACCCTCAATTACTGACACTCCAATAGTGCAGCACACCCTCAATTACTGACACTCCAATAGTGCAGCACACCCCCAATTATTGACACTCCAATAGTGCAGCACACCCTCAATTACTGACACTCCAATAGTGCAGCACACCCTCAATTACTGACCTTCAATTAGTGCAGCACACCCTCAATTTCAGACCCTCCAATAGTGCAGCACACCCTCAATTACTGACACTCCAATAGTGCAGCACACCCTCAATTACTGACACTCCAATAGTGCAGCACACCCTCAATTACTGACACTCCAATAGTGCAGCACACCCTCAATTACTGACACTCCAATATTGCAGCACACCCTCAATTACTGACACTCCAATAGTGCAGCACACCCTCAATTACTGACACTCCAATAGTGCAGCACACCCTCAATTACTGACACTCCAATAGTGCAGCACACCCTCAATTACTGACCCTCAATTAGTGCAGCACAACCTCAATTACTGGCCGTCCAATAGTGCAGCACAGCCTCAATTACTGACCCTCTGACAGTGCAGCATACTCTCAATTACTGACACTCCTAAAAAGCAGCACTCCCTCAATTACTGACACTCCAACCTGAAGCACACACTAATTACAGACTCTCCAATCGTGCAGCACACCCTCAATTACAGAACCTCCTCTATTGCAGCACACCCTCAATTACTGACCATGCAATAGTGCAGCAAACCCTCAGTTACAGATCCTCCAACAGAGCAGCATACCTGCAATTACGTACACTCCAATAATGCAAAACACACTCAATTACTGACCCTCCAATATTGTAGCACACCCTCAATTACTGTACCTCAATTAGTGCAGCACACCCTCAATTACTGACACTCCAAATGTGCAGCACACCCTCAATTACTGACACTCCAATAGTGCAGCACACCCTCAAATGCTGACACTCCAATAGTGCAGCACACCCACAATTACTGACACTCCAATAGTGCAGCACACCCTCAATTACTGACCCTACAAAGTGCAGCACACCCTCAATTACTGACAGTGCAATTGTGCAGCACACCCTGAATTACTGACCCTCCAATAGTGCAGCACACCCTCAATTACTGACACTCCAATAGTGCAGCACACCCTCAATTACTGACACTCCAATAGTGTAGCACACCCTCAATTACTGACACTCCAATAGTGCAGCACACCCTCAATTATTGACACTCCAATAGTGCCGCACACCCTCAATTACTGACATTCCAATAGTGCAGCACACCCTCAAATGCTGACACTCCAATAGTGCAGCACAACCTCAATTACTGACTCTCCAATAGTGCAGCACACCCTCCATTACTGACACTCCAATAGTGCAGCACAACCTCAATTACTGACACTCCAATAGTGCAGCACACCCTCAATTACTGTCACTCCAATAGTGCAGCACACCCTCAATTACTGACCAGCCAATAGTGCAGCATATCCTCAATTACTGACACACCAATAGTGCAGCACACCCTAAATTACTGACATTCAATTAGTGCAGCACACCCTCAATTACTGACCCTCCAATAGTGCAGCACACCCTCAATTACTGACCCTCCAATAGTGCAGCACACCCTCAATTACTGTCACTCCAATAGTGCAGCACACGCTCAATTACTGACCAGCCAATAGTGCAGCATATCCTCAATTACTGACACACCAATAGTGCAGCACACCCTAAATTACTGACATTCAATTAGTGCAGCACACCCTCAATTACTGACCCTCCAATAGTGCAGCACACCCTCAATTACTGACACTCCAATAGTGCAGCACACCCTCAATTACTGACATTCCAAGAGTGCAGCACACCCTCAATTACTGACACTCCAATAGTGCAGCACACCCTCAATTACAGACCCTGCAATAGTGCAGCACACCCTCAATTACTGACACTCCAAGAGTGCGGCAAACTCTCAATTGCTGACACTCCAATAGTGCAGCACACCCTCAATTACTGACACTCCAATAGTGCAGCACACCCTCAATTGCTGACACTCCAATAGTGCAGCACACCCTCAATTACTGGCACTCCAATAGTGCTGCACACCCTCAATTACTCACACTCCAATAGACCAGCACACCCTCAATTACTGACTCTCCAATAATGCAGCCGACCCTCAATTACTGACACTCCAATAGTGCAGCACACCCTCAATTAATGACACTCCAATAGTGCAGCAAACTCTGAATAACTGTCATTCCAATAGTGCAGCACACCCTCAATTACTGAACCTCAATTAGTGCAGCACATCCGCAATAACTAACACTCCAATAGTGCACAAAACCCTCAATAACTGTCACTCCAATAGTGCAGCACACCCTCAATTACCGACACTCCAATAGTGCAGCACACCCTCAATTACTGACACTCCAATAGTGCAGCACACCCTCAATTACTGACACTCCAATAGTGCAGCACACCCTCAATTACTGACACTCCAATAGTGCAGCACACCCTCAATTACTGACACTCCAATAGTGCAGCACACCCTCAATTACTGACACTCCAATAGTGCAGCACACCCTCAATTACTGACACTCCAATAGTGCAGCGCAACCTCAATTACTGACACTCCAATAGTACAGCACACCCTCAATTACTGACCCTCCAATAGTGCAGCACACCCTCAATTACTGACACTCCAATAGTGCAGCACACCCTCAATTACTGACACTCCAATAGTGCAGCGCAACCTCAATTACTGACACTCCAATAGTACAGCACACCCTCAATTACTGACCCTCCAATAGTGCTGCACAGCCTCAATAATTGACACTCCAATACTGCAGCACACCCTAAATTACTCACACTCCAATAGACCAGCACACCCTCAATTACTGACACTCCAATAGTGCAGCACACCCTCAATTACTGACACTCCAATAGTGCAGCACACCCTCAATTACTGACACTCCAATAGTGCAGCAAACTCTGAATAACTGTCATTCCAATAGTGCAGCACACCCTCAATTAATGACACTCCAATAGTGCAGCACACCCTCAATTACTGATACTCCAATAGTGCAGCACACCCTCAATAACTGTCACTCCAATATTAGAGCACATCCACATTTACTGTCAATCCAATAGTGCAGCACACCCTCAATTACCGACACTCCAATAGTGCAGCACACCCTCAATTACTGACACTCCAAGAGTGCAGCACACCCTCAATTACTGACACTCCAAGAGTGCAGCACACCCTCAATTACTGACTCTCCAATAGTGCAGCACACCCTCAATTACTGACACTCCAATAGTGCAGCACACCCTCAATTACTGACACTTCAATAGTGCAGCAAACCCTCAATTAGTGACACTCCAATAGTGCTGCACACCCTCAATTACTGACACTCCAATAGTGCAGCAAACCCTCAATTACTGACACTCCAATAGTGCAGCACACCCTCAATTACTGACACTCCAATAGTGCAGCACATCCTCAATTACTGACACTCCAATAGTGCAGCACATCCTCAATTACTGACACTCCAATAGTGCAGCAAACCCTCAATTACTGACCCTCCAATAGTGCAGCACATCCTCAATTACTGACACTCCAATAGTGCCGCACACCCTCAATTACTGACACTCCAATAGTGCAGCACACCCTCAATTACTGACACTCCAATAATGCAGCACACCCTCAAATGCTGACACTCCAATATTGCAGCACACCCTCAATTACAATCACACCAATAGTGCAGCACACCCTCAATTACTGACACTCCTATAGTGCACCAAACACTCAATTACTGACACTCCAATAATGCAGCACACCCACAATTACTGACACTCCAACAGTGCAGCACACCCTCAATTACTGACACTCCAATAGTGCAGCACATCCTCAATTACTGACTCACCAATAGTGCAGCACACCCTCAATTACTGACACACACCAATAATGCAACACACCCTCAATTACTGACACTTCAATAGTGCAGCACACCCTCAATTACAATCACACCAATAGTGCAGCACACCCTCAATTACTGACACTCCTATAGTGCACCAAACACTCAATTACTGACACTCCAATAATGCAGCACACCCACAATTACTGACACTCCAACAGTGCAGCACACCCTCAATTACTGACACTCCAATAGTGCAGCACATCCTCAATTACTGACTCACCAATAGTACAGCACACCCTCAATTACTGACCCTCCAATAGTGCAGCACACCCTCAATTACTGACACTCCAATAGTGCAGCACACCCTCAATTACTGACACTCCAATAGTGCAGCGCAACCTCAATTACTGACACTCCAATAGTACAGCACACCCTCAATTACTGACACTCCAATAGTGCAGCACACGCTCAATTACTGACAATCCAATAGTGCAGCACACCCTCAATTACTGACACTCCAATAGTGCAGCACATCCTCAATTACTAACACTCCAATAGTGCAGCACACCCTCAATTACTGATGCTCCAGTAGTGCAGCACACCCTCAATTACTGACACTCCAATAGTGCAGCACACCCACAATTATTGACACTCCAATAGTGCTGCACACCCTTACTTACTAACGCTCCAATAGTGCAGCACACCCTCAATTACTGACAATCCAATAGTGCAGCACACCCTCAATTACTGACACTCCAATAGTGCAGCACACCCTCAATTATTGACACTCCAATAGTGCTGCACACCCTTAATTACGAACGCTCCAATAGTGCAGCACACCCTCAATTACTGACCCTCCAATAGTGCTGCACACCCTCAATTACTGATGCTCCAATAGTGCAGCACACCCTCAATTACTGACACTCCAATAATGCAGCACACCCTCAATTACTGACACTCCAATAGTGCAGCACACCCTCAGTTACTGACACTCCAATAATGCAGCACACCCTCAATTACTGACCCTCCAATAGTGCAGCACACCCTCAATTACTGACTCTCCAATAGTGCAGCACGCCCTCAATTACTGACATTCCAATAGTGCAGCACACCCTCAATTACTGACACTCCAATAGTGCAGCACACCCTCTATTACTGACACTCCAATAGTGCAGCACACCCTCAATTACTGACACTCCAATAGTGCAGCACACCCTCAATTACTGACACTCCAATAGTGCAGCACATCCTCAATTAATGACCCTCCAATAGTGCAGCACACCCTCAATTAATGACCCTCCAATAGTGCAGCACACCCTCAATTACTGACACACACCAATAATGCAGCACACCCTCAATTACTGACCCTCCAATATTGCCGCCTACCCTCAATTGCTGACACTCCAATAGTGAAGCACACCCTCAACTAGTGACACTCAAATAGTGCAGCACACACTCAATTACTAACACTCCAATAGTGCAGCACACCCTCAATTACTGACACTCAAATACTGCAGCACACCCTCAATTACTGATATTCCAATAGTGCAGCACACCCTCAATTACTGACACTCAACAGTGCAGCACACCCTCAATTACTGACACTCCAATAGTGCAGCACACCCTCAATTACTGATATTCCAATAGTGCAGCACACCCTCAATTACTGACACTCAACAGTGCAGCACACCCTCAATTACTGACATTCCAATAGTGCAGCACACCCTCAATTACTGACACTCCAATAGTGCAGCACACCCTCAAATACTGACCCTCCAATAGTGCTGTACACCCTCAATTACTGACACTCCAACAGTGCAGCACACCCTCAATTACTGACACTCCAACAGTGCAGCGCACCCTCAATTACTGACACTCCAACAGTGCAGCACACCCTCAATTACTGACACTCAACAGTGCAGCACACCCTCAATTACTGACACTCAACAGTGCAGCACACCCTCAATTACTGACATTCCAATAGTGCAGCACACCCTCAATTACTGACACTCCAACAGTGCAGCACACCCTCAATTACTGACACTCCAGTAGTGCAGCACACCCTCAATTACTGACACTCAAATTGTGCAGCACACCCTCAATTCCTGACCCTCCAATAGTGCTGTACACCCTCAATTAGTGACACTCCAATAGTGCAGCACCCCTTTAATTACTGACATTTCAATAGTGCAGCAAAACCTCAATTACAGATCCTCCAATAGTGCAGCACTCTCTCAATTACTGACACTCCAATAGTGCGGCACAGCCTTAATTACTGACGCTCCAAAAGTGCAGCACACCCTCAATTATTGACACTCCAATAGTGCAGCACACCCTCAATTACTGACACTCCAATAGTGCAGCACACCCTCAATTACTGACACTCCAATAGTGCAGCACACCCTCAATTACTGACACTCCAACAGTGCAGCACACCCTCAATTACTGACACTCCAATAGTGCAGCACACCCTCAATTACTGACACTCCAATAGTGCAGCACACCCTCAATTACTGACACTCCAATAGTGCAGCACACCCTCAATTATTGACACTCCAATAGTGCAGCACACCCTCAATTACTGACACTCCAATAGTGCAGCACACCCTCAATTACTGACACACACCAATAATGCAGCACACCCTCAATTACTGACACTCCAATAGTGCAGCACATCCTCAATTACTGACTCTCCAATAGTGCAGCACACCCTCAATTACTGACACTCCAATACTGCAGCACACCCTCAATTACTGACACTCCAATAGTGCAGCACACCCTCAATTACTGACACTCCAATAGTGCAGCACACCCTCAATTATTGACACTCCAATAATGCAGCATGCCCTCAATTAATGACCCTCCAATAGTGCAGCACAGCCTCAAGTACTGACAGTGCAGTAGTGCAGCACACCCTCAATTACTGACCCTCCAATATTGCCGCCTACCCTCAATTGCTGACACTCCAATAGTGAAGCACACCCTCAATTACTGACACTCCAATAGTGCAGCGCACCCTCAATTACTGACACTCCAATAGTGCAGCGCACCCTCAATTACTGACACTCCAATATTGCAGCACACCCTCAATTACTGACCCTCCAATAGTGCAGCACACCCTCAATTACTGACACACCAAATGTGCAGCACACCCTCAGTTACTGATGGTCCAATAATGCAGCACACCCTCAATTACTGACCCTCCAATAGTGCAGCAAACCCTCAATTACTGACACTCCAATAGTGCAGCACACCCTCAGTTACTGACACTCCAATAATGCAGCACACCCTCAATTACTGACCCTCCAAGAGTGCAGCAAACCCTCAATTACTGACACTCCAATAGTGCAGCACACCCTCAATTACTGACACTCCAATAGTGCAGCACACCCTCAATTACGGACGCTCCAATAGTGCAGCACACCCTCAATTACTGACACTCCAATAGTGCAGAACATCCTCAATTACTGACTCTCCAATTGTGCCGCACACCCTCAATTACTGACATTCCAATAGTGCAGCACACCCTCAAATGCTGACACTCCAATAGTGCAGCACAACCTCAATTACTGACACTCCAATAGTGCAGCACACCCTCAATTACTGACGCTCCAATAATGCAGCACACCCTCAAATACTGACACTCCAATATTGCAGCACACCCTCAATTACTGACACTCAAATAGTGCAGCACTCCCTCAATAACTGACACTCCAATAGTGCAGAACACCCTCAATTACTGACATCCAAAAATGCAGCACACCCTCAATTGCTGACATCAAATAGTGCAGCACACCCTCAATTACTGACACTCCAATAGTGCAGCAAACTCTCAATAACTGTCATTCCAATAGTGCAGCACACCCTCAATTGCTGACATCAAATAGCGCAGCACCCCCTCAATAACTAACACTCCAATAGTGCAGTAAACCCTCAATAACTGTCACTCCAATATTGCAACACATCCACATTCATTGTCACTCCAATAGTGCAGCACACCCTCAATTACTGACACTCCAATAGTGCAGCCCAACCTCAATTACTCACACTCCAAGAGTGCAGCATACCCTCAAATGCTGACACTGCAATAGTGCAGCACACCTTCAATTACTGACACTCCAATAGTGCAGCACACGCTCAATTACTGACACTCCAATAGTGCAGCACACCCTCAATTACTGACACTCCAATAGTGCAGCACACCCTCAATTACTGACACTCCAATAGTGCAGCACACCCTCAATTAATGACACTCCAATAGTGCAGCACACCCTCAAATGCTGACACTCCAATAGTGCAGCACACCCTCAATTACAATCACACCAATAGTGCAGCACACCCTCAATTACTGACACTCCTATAGTGCACCAAACGCTCAATTACTGACACTCCAATAATGCAGCACACCCACAATTACTGACACTCCAACAGTGCAGCACACCCTCAATTACTGACACTCCAATAGTGCATCACACCCTCAATTACTGTCACTCCAATAGTGCAGCACATCCTCAATTACTGACTCACCAATAGTGCAGCACATCCTCAATTACTGACTCACCAATAGTGCAGCACACCCACAATTACTGACACTCCAACAGTGCAGCACACCCTCAATTACTGACACTCCAATAGTGCATCACACCCTCAATTACTGTCACTCCAATAGTGCAGCACACCCTCAATTACTGACACACACCAATAATGCAACACACCCTCAATTACTGACACTCCAATAGTGCAGCACACCCTCAATTACTGACACTCCAATAGTGCAGCACACGCTCAATTACTGACACTCCAATAGTGCAGCACACCCTCAATTACTGACACTCCAATAGTGCAGCACATCCTAAATTACTAACACTCCAATAGTGCAGCACACCCTCAATTATTGACACTCCAATAGTGCAGCACACCCTCAATTACTGACACTCCAATAGTGCAGCACACCCTCAATTATTGACACTCCAATAGTGCTGCACACCCTTAATTACTAACGCTCCAATAGTGCAGCACACCCTCAATTACTGACATTCCAATAGTGCAGCACACCCTCAATTACTGACACTCCAATAGTGCAGCACACCCTCAATTATTGACACTCCAATAGTGCTGCACACCCTTAATTACTAACGCTCCAATAGTGCAGCACACCCTCAATTACTGACACTCCAATAGTGCAGCACACCCTCAATTACTGACGCTCCAATAGTGCAGCACACCCTCAATTACTGACACTCCAATAGTGCAGCACACCCTCAATTACTGACACTCCAATAGTGCAGCACACCCTCAATTATTGACACTCCAATACTGCTGCACACCCTTAATTACTAACGCTCCAATAGTGCAGCACACCCTCAATTACTGACCCTCCAATAGTGCTGCACACCCTCAATTACTGATGCTTCAATAATGCAGCACACCCTCAATTACTGACACTCCAATAATGCAGCACACCCTCAATTACTGACACTCCAATAGTGCAGCACACCCTCAGTTACTGACACTCCAATAATGCAGCACACCCTCAATTACTGACACTCCAATAGTGCAGCACATCCTAAATTACTAACACTCCAATAGTGCAGCACACCCTCAATTACTGATGCTCCAGTAGGTCAGCACACCCTCAATTACTGACACTCCAATAGTGCAGCACACCCTCAATTATTGACACTCCAATAGTGCTGCACACCCTTAATTACTAACGCTCCAATAGTGCAGCACACCCTCAATTACTGACACTCCAATAGTGCAGCACACCCTCAATTACTGACACTCCAATAGTGCAGCACACCCTCAATTATTGACACTCCAATAGTGCTGCACACCCTTAATTACTAACGCTCCAATAGTGCAGCACACCCTCAATTACTGACACTCCAATAGTGCAGCACACCCTCAATTACTGACGCTCCAATAGTGCAGCACACCCTCAATTACTGACACTCCAATAGTGCAGCACACCCTCAATTACTGACACTCCAATAGTGCAGCACACCCTCAATTATTGACACTCCAATAGTGCTGCACACCCTTAATTACTAACGCTCCAATAGTGCAGCACACCCTCAATTACTGACCCTCCAATAGTGCTGCACACCCTCAATTACTGATGCTCCAATAATGCAGCACACCCTCAATTACTGACACTCCAATAATGCAGCACACCCTCAATTACTGACACTCCAATAGTGCAGCATACCCTCAATTACTGACACTCCAATATTGCAGCACACCCTCAATTACTGACACTCCAATATTGCAGCACACCCTCAATTACTGACACTCGAATAGTGCAGCACACCCTCAATTACTGATATTCCAATAGTGCAGCACACCCTCAATTACTGACACTCAACAGTGCAGCACACCCTCAATTACTGACATTCCAATAGTGCAGCACACCCTCAATTACTGACACTCCAATAGTGCAGAACACCCTCAATTACTGACCCTCCAATAGTGCTGTACACCCTCAATTACTGACACTCCAACAGTGCAGCACACCCTCAGTTACTGACACTCCAACAGTGCAGCACACCCTCAATTACTGACACTCCAACAGTGCAGCACACCCTCAATTACTGACACTCCAGTAGTGCAGCACACCCTCAATTACTGACACTCCAATAGTGCTGTACACCCTCAATTACTGACACTCCAATAGTGCAGCACCCCTTTAATTACTGACATTTCAATAGTGCAGCAAAACCTCAATTACAGATCCTCCAATAGTGCAGCAAACCCTCAATGACTGACACTCCAATAGTGCGGCACAGCCTTAATTACTGACCCTCCAATAGTGCAGCACACCCTCAATTATTGACACTCCAATAGTGCAGCACACCCTCAATTACTGACACTCCAATAGTGCAGCACACCCTCAATTATTGACACTCCAATAGTGCAGCACACCCTCAATTACTGACACTCCAATAGTGCAGCACACCCTCAATTACTGACACTCCAATAGTGCAGCACACCCTCAATTACTGACACTCCAATAGTGCAGCACACCCTCAATTACTGACACTCCAATAGTGCAGCACACCCTCAATTACTGACACTCCAATAGTGCAGCACATCCTCACTTACTGACACACACCAATAATGCAGCACACCCTCAATTACTAACACTCCAATAGTGCAGCACATCCTCAATTACTGACTCTCCAATAGTGCAGCACACCCTCAATTACTGACACTCAACAGTGCAGCACACCCTCAATTTCTGAAACTCCAATAGTGCAGCACACCCTCAATTACTGACACTCCAATAGTGCAGCAAAACCTCAATTACAGATCCTCCAATAGTGCAGCACACCCTCAATTACTGACACTCCAACAGTGCAGCACACCCTCAATTACTGACACTCCAGTAGTGCAACACACCCTCAATTACTGACACTCCAATAGTGCAGCACACCCTCAATTACTGACACTACAATAGTGCAGCACACCCTCAATTACTGACACTCCAATAGTGCAGCACACCCTCAAATACTGACACTCCAATAGTGCAGCACACCCTCAATTACTGACACTCCAATAGTGCAGCACAGCCTCAATTATTGACACTCCAATAATGCAGCATGCCCTCAATTAATGACCCTCCAATAGTGCAGCACAGCCTCAAGTACTGACAGTGCAGTAGTGCAGCACACCCTCAATTACTGACCCTCCAATATTGCCGCCTACCCTCAATTGCTGACACTCCAATAGTGAAGCACACCCTCAATTACTGACACTCCAATAGTGCAGCGCACCCTCAATTACTGACACTCCAATATTGCAGCACACCCTCAATTACTGATCCTCCAATAGTGCAGCACACCCTCAATTACTGACACACCAAATGTGCAGCACACCCTCAATTACTGACACTCCAATAGTGCAGCACACCCTCAATTACTGACACTCCAATAGTGCAGCACACCCTCAATTACTGACACTCCAATAGTGCAGCACACCCTCAATTACTGACCCTCCAATAGTGCAGCACACCCTCAATTACTGACACACCAAATGTGCAGCACACCCTCAATTACTGACACTCCAATAGTGCAGCACACCCTCAATTACTGACACTCCAATAGTGCAGCACACCCTCAATTACTGACACTCCAATAGTGCAGCCCACCCTCAATTACTGACACTCCAATAGTGCAGCCCACCCTCAATTACTGACACTCCAATAGTGCAGCACACCCTCAATTACTGACACTCTAATAGTGCAGCACACCCTCAATTACTGACACTCCAATAGTGCAGCACACCCTCAATTACTGACACTCCAATAGTGCAGCACACCCTCAACTACTGACACTCCAATAGTGCAGCACACCCTCAACTACTGACACTCCAATAGTGCAGCACACCCTCAATTACTGACCCTCCAATAGTGCAGCACACCCTCAATTACTGATCTTCCAATAGTGCAGCAAAACCTCAATTACAGATCCTCCAATAGTGCAGCACTCTCTCAATGACTGACTCTCCAATAGTGCGGCACAACCTCAATTCCTGATCCTCCAAAAATGCAGCACACCCTCAATTATTGACACTCCAATAGTCTTTCTTGCTACCCTTAATGTCCCCATTAGCACATTCCTTGGGTAATATCACCACCATCCACACCCCTCTGTCCTTTTGTCTGTGACATCTCTCCACCTCTCACTGGCCCCCTCTCCATCTTTGCCTGTCCCTCTGCCCCCCCTCTCCCAGCTTATATTCCACCTCATTTCTCCATCTCCTTCGTTCCGATGAAGAGTCACACGGACTCGAAACGTTAACTGTGTTCCTCTCCGCCGATGCTGTCAGACCTGCTGAGTTTTTCCGGCTATTTTTTTCTGTGTTTGTTTCAGATTCCCAGCATCTGGAGCATTTTTCTTTTATAATCTCGTGTTAACTCAGGTCCCTTTGCTCCAGAATATCTTTCTCGCATGGGCTGCATCCATCTCCAGCGTCGGCATTAACCACACAAGCCCATGCATTGTGCTTTCCATAATGGCACTGCAATTGGGCGATATGTGTACGGTCGTATGAATTAGGGGCAGGAGGAGGCCACTCGGCCCCTCGAGCTCTGCTCCCCTATTCGACATAAGATCGTGGCTGAGCTGATTTGAAGCTCAGCCCCACATTCCCTTGCCCACCCACCCCGATAACCTTTCACCCCACCTCGTGAATCAAGATTCTATCTCGCTCTCCCTTAAAAATATTCGCAGACTCTGCTTCCCACCGCCTTTCGAGGAAGACAGTTCCAAACGCTCACCACCCTCGGAGAGAAATCATTTCTCCTCATCCCTATCTTCAATGGACGACCCCTTATTTTTAAACAGTGATCCCCTCTCACCCTCGTTTGAGATTCTCCCACCAGAGGAAACATCCTCTCCACATCCCACCCTGTCCAAGACACCCCTCAGGATCTTAAAGGTTTCAATTAAGCTGCTAATTAATAGAAGATAGGGAGTTGGGATAAGGGGGTCATTTTCAGGATGGCAACCTGTATCTAGTGGAGGGCCATAGGGATCAGTGCTGGGGCCACAGTTATTTACAATATATATTAGTGACTTGGATGAGGGAAGTGAATGTACTATCGCCAAGTTTGTGGATGACACACAAATAGGTGGGAAGGCAAGTGGTGAGGATGACACCCGGAGTCTACAGAGGGATAGAGACAGGTGAAGTGAGTGGGCAAAAACTTGGCAGGTGGAATATAATGTGGGGGAAAATGTGAGGTTATGCACTTTGGCAGGAAGAATAGAGGAGCTGAATATTATTTAGATGGAGAAAGGCTGCAGAAAGCGGCAGCACAGAGGGATTTGGGGGTCCTCGTGCATGAATCACAAAAAGCTAACAGACAAGTTCAGCAGGTAATAGGGAAGGGAAATGAAATGTTGGCCTTTATTTCAAAGGGAATGGAGTATAAAAATAGGGAAGTCTTGCTAAAACGATACAAGGCACTAGTTAGACCACACCTAGAATACTGTGAACAGGTTTGGTCCCCTTATCTAAGGAAAGATATCCTGGCATTGGAGGCAGTCCAGAGAAGGTTCACTAGGTTGATTCAGAGTGTGGAGGGATTTTCTTATGAGGAGAGGTTGAGTAGGTTGGACCTGTACTCATTGGAGTTTAGAAGAATGAGAGGCGACCTTATTGAAACATATAAGATTCTTAGGGGATTTGACAGGGGAGATGCTGAGAGGCTGTATCCCCTTGTGGGAGAGTCTAGGACCAGAGGGCATAATCTCAGAGTAAGGGGTCGCCCATTTAAGACAGAGACGAGGAGGAATTTCTTCTCTCAGAGGGTAGTGAATCTGTGGAATTCTTTACCGCAGAGGGCTGTAGAGGTTGGGTCATTAGGTATATTCAAGGCCGAGATAGACAGATTTTTAGTCAGTAAGGGAATCAAGGGTTATGGGGAAAAGGCAGGAAAGTTGAGGATCATCAGATCAGCCACGATCTCGTTGAGTGGGGGAGCAGACTCGATGGGCCGAATGGCCTTCATCAGCTCGCACGCCATACGGGTCTTAAAGCTCCCAGCGGATACAGGCTTAAACCCGCCCGGCCTACCTTTCGCTGGGGGGGGGGGTTGCCTATTAACAAGGAGGCGCATTCAGTTGGAGGATTTGCCCTCGAGGAGGTCGATCGACATGGGAAAACCCGTCTGGCCACCCCCCCTCCCCCCCACCGACCTAACGCCCCCTTTCGGGAGGGAGCGACACCGGCCCTCGCCCGCTCTGGGGACGACAGGACCCACTCCACACGGCCGGACGCTTGGCGAGACCCCCTGGAGCTGCGGCTTGGTGAGCCACTCCATTTGTTGGAATGTCCACCAGTGGCATCTCCGAAAGGGTGACCCAGTTCCCCCACCCACCTCGGAGGTGGCGGGGAGTGGGGGCCAGCCGGAGACGGGGGAAAGCGACACCGCGGACACCACACCCTGAGGAGGGAGCAGAGTTAGTCCAAATTAATCAGGCCGAGGGTGACTGGTTAACCCGGAATATTGGGTTCGACTCTCTCCAGCCTCTCTCACCCCCTTTTAAAACCACCATATTGGCTTGTGTGCTTTCTTCTTTCAAGAACCCAATAACCGAACGTCTCCCGAGAGTCATTTCTTGCCCGACTGGGGCTTTCGTTTCACAGAATTGCAGAATCACAGAGGGCAGAAGAGGCCCTTCGGCCCATCGAGCCTGCACCGACACGTATATGTAGTTTAACCTGTGTAAATGAATAAAATGTTTCATTTCGTTGAATGTAAAGAAACCTCGAGAGCGGGTGGTCCGATTCCTGAATTTAGAGTCGCATCTCAAAGTCAACACTTAAAAATTATAGGTTACGACAGTTGTTTCAAGTCTCCCCCCGGGGGTTTTTAAATAACTCCGCCTTTACCAGACGGGCTGGGATGAAGCGGACCGGGGATAGCTGTCTCCATTGCCTGGTGGAAGGATGAGGGGCACGGATTTCCGATTCTGAGCATGCGATGGGGAGGGGGGTGGTGGATGAGGGGTGAGAGGAAGCATTGTTTACGGTGATGAGCTGGAACTCACTGAGTGAGGGGGGACGGGAGCAGAGGCGATGACTGATATGAAAAGGAAAGTGGATGGGCACTCGAGGGAAATACACTGACAGGGCTGCGGGGATAGAGTGGGGGCAATTGGACTGACTGGGTTGGAGAACTGGCAATGGATTTCAGGGGCTGAGTAGCCTCCTTCTGTGACATAATGACTATGGCTATAACCTTTCCTCATAAGACAACCCACCCAGTCCTGGTATTAGTCTGGTAAACCTTCTGCGAACTGCTTCCAACATATTGTCATCCTTCCTTAAATAAGGAGACCAATACTGTACACAACACTCCAGATGTGGTCTCACCACTTCCCTGTACAACTGAAGCATAACCTCCCTAACTTTTATATTCAGTTCCCCTCACAAGAAATGATAACTTTCTATTAGCTTCCCTAATGACCCGCTGTACCAGCACACTAACCTTCTGTGATTCATCCACTAGGACACCCAGATCCCTCTGCGCCTCAGAGCTCTGCAATCTCTCATCATTTAGATAACACGCTTCATACTAACCTTTTGTGATTCATGCACTCGGACGCCCAGATCCCTCTGCACCTCAGAGCTCTGCAATCTCTCACCATTTAGATAATACACTTCATACTAACCTTCTGTGATTCATGCACTAGGACACCCAGATCCCTCTGCACCTCAGAGCCCTGCAATCTCTCACCATTTGGATCATAGGCTTCATACCAGCCTTTTGTGATTCATTAACTTTTCTTGCTACTAATAATCAAAGTTTTAAAATCCTATGGTTATTGCTATAGTGCTCCCCTAAGAACATAAGAGCCGGGAGCAGGAGTAGGCAAATTCAGCCCCTCGAGGCTGCCCCGCCATTCAATACCATCGTGGCTGATCTCATTTCGGCCTCAACGCCAATTTCCCACGCTCTCCCCCATAACCTTTCAACCCCGTTACTAATGAAAAATCTGTCCATCTCCTCCTTAAATTTATTCAGCGTCCCGGCATCCAATGCACGCTGAGGTAGCGAATTCCATAGATTCCACAGAGAAAAAGAATTCCTCCTCATCTCTGATTTAAGGCGACCACCCCCTTAGCCTGAAACTGTGGCCTCTCCTTCTAGAATGCCCCACAAGGGGAAACATCCGCTCTATGTCTACTTTGTCCATCCCCTTTAGCATCTTATACCTCAATTAGATCTCCTCCCATCCTTCTAAACTCTAGCCAGTATAGGCCCTAAACTGCTCAATCTCTCCTCATAAGACAAGCCCCACATCTCTGGAATCAATCTCCTCTGAACCACCTCCAGTGCAACTACATCCTTCCTCAAGTAAGGAGACCAAAACTGTGCACAGTACTCCGGGTGCGGTCCCACCAACGCCTTGTGCAGTTGCAACACTTCCCTATTTTTATACTCCATTGCTAGGATGAAGTCACATCTTTGATATTTAAAATAGTTACAGGGATAATTTATCTCGACGCTACCTTTTGAATAATTTTTACCCGGAACATTTAAGGCTTGATCCTGATTAATCATGATGTTACAAATGATGGATTCCTGATTAAGAACAATTTCGCTGTTCTTAATATCGTGAACATATGAACTAAGAGCAGGAGGAGGCCATTCAGCCCCTCGAACCTGTTGTTCCATTCAATAAGATCATGGCTGACCTGACTGTAACCTCCCACTCATCTCCAGCAACCCTTCAATCCCTTATTGTTTTTTTTAATTATTCATTCACGGGGATGTGGGCCTCGCTGGCCGGGCCCAGCATTTATTGCCCATCCCTAATTGCCCCCTTGAGAAGGTGGGGGGTGAGCCGCTTTCTTGAACCACTGCATCCACGGTACACCCACAGCGCTGTTAGGGAGGGAGTTCCAGGATTTTGTCCCTGTGGTGTAGGTACACCCACGGCGCTGTTAGGGAGGGAGTTCCAGGATTTTGTCCCCTGTGGTGTAGGTACACCCACGGCGCTGTTAGGGAGGGAGTTCCAGGATTTTGTCCCTGTGGTGTAGGTACACCCATGGCGCTGTTAGGGAGGGAGTTCCAGGATTTTGACCCAGCGACAGTGAAGGAACGGCCGATATATTTCCAAGTCGGGATAGTGAGGGGCTCGGAGGGGGAACTTCCAGGTGGTGGGTGTTCCCCATGTGTCTGCTGCCCTTGTCCTTCTAGATGGTAGCAGTCGTGGGTTTGGAAGGTGCTGTCGAAGGAACCTTGGCGAGTTGCTGCAGTGCATCTTGTAGATGGTACACACGCTGCTGCTACTGTGCGTCGGTGGGTGGAGGGAGTGAATGTTTGTGGATGGGGTGCCGATCAAGCGGGGGCTGCTTTGTCCTGGACGGTGTTGAGCTTCTCAAGTGGAGCTGCACTCATCCAGGCAAAGTGAAGAGCCAAGAATCTATCCACCTCTGCCTTAAAAATATTCAAAGACTCTGCTTCCATCGCCTTTTGAGGAAGAGAGTTCCAAGGACCCATGACCCTCGCAGAGAAATAATTTCTCCTCATCTCTGTCCTAAATGGGTGACCCCTTATTTTTAAACAGTGAACCCCCCCTCTCGTTCTCGAATCTCCCACAAGAGGAAACATCCTCTCCACATCCCACCCTGTCCGAGACCCTCCCTCGGGATCTTAAAGGTTTCAACCGAGTCGCCTCTCACTCTTCTAAACACCAGCGGGTACAAGCCTAACCTGTCCGACCTTCCCTCATAAAACAGCCCGCGCATTCCTGGTGTTAGTCTGGTAAACCTTCTCTGAACTGCTTCCAACACATTTACACCCTTCCTTAAATAAGGAGACCAATACTGTACACAACACTCCAGATGTGGTCTCACCAGTGCCCTGTACCAACTGAAGCATCACCTCCCTAACTTTTGTATCCAATTCCCCTCGCAGTAGATCATAACGCTCTATTAGCTTCCCTAATTATTTGCCGTACCTGTGATTCATGCACTCGGACGCCCAGATCCCTCTGCATCTTAGAGCTCTGCAATCTTTCACCATTGTCATGATCTCCGCTGAGGTTACTGCTTGACCTGTCAGATCCCAGAGCGGAACCCAGATCGATAGATCCTAACTTTTATTTCTTGTTTAGAACTCTGGGTCTATACGCGATGGAGTTTAGAAGGATGAGGGGGGATCTGATTGAAACTTACAGAATACTGAAAGGCCTGGATAGAGTGGGACGTGGGGAAGATGTTTCCATGAGTAGGAGAGACTAGGACCCGAGGGGCACAGCCTCAGAGTAAAAGGGAAGACCTTTTTAGAACAGAGATGAGGAGAAACTTCTTTAGCCAGAGAGAGTGGTGAATCTATGGAATTCATTGCCACAGAAGGCTGTGGAGGCCACAGGTCATTGAGTGTATTTAAGACCGAGATAGATAGGTTCTTGATTGGGTAAGGGGGGATCAAAGGTGACGGGGAGAAGGCGGGGAGAATGGGGTTGAGAAACTTATCAGCCGTGATTGAATGGCGGAGCAGACTCGATGGGCCGAATGGCCTAATTTCTGGTCTTATGGTCTTATATGGTGTGGGGGGGGCTACTGAACAGAGTCACAGGAGTCAACTGATGAACTTATAACAAAAGAATAAAACATTTATTACACAAGAAAAGATGAACTATGTTACAATACTCCTTCACCCACAACCACCCTTTTACAGGTACGTACAGATTCATAAGGATAACACAAGTTAGAAAAGCCGTCCTACACTCTAATCTCCACAGTAAATACCCAGCCCATGTGAACCAATAGGTGGTCAGGCGCACCACCCTCTGAAAGCAAGTGATAGATGCCACCCCAAAGCAGATGCTATGGATCCCTCATCAACTCCCCCACCCCCGCCAGACGCTTGTCAGACCATGAGCCAACCCGTCTTGCCGAACACTGTCTTTCGCACGAGGGTTTCCAACCTCCACTCTCGAGGAACCGTCTCCCAAATGATGCTTTCTCTTGGACGCCTCCCGCAGTCATTTTCCAAAATTCTATAGTCTCTGGAGCATTTCCTACAGATTGGAGGGTGGTAAATGTAACCCCGCTATTTAAAAAAGGAGGCAGAGAAAACAAACAGAGAATTACAGACCGGTTAGCCTAACATCAGTAGTCGGGAAAATGCTAGAGTCTGTCGTAAAAGACGTGGTAACAGAACACTTGGAAAGCATTAACAGGATTAGACAAAGTCAGCATGGGTTTATGAAAGGGAAATCGTGCTTAACTAATCGACTGGAGTTTTTTTTTGGGGATGTAACGAGTAGAGTAGATAAGGGAGAACCAGTGGATGTGGCGTATTTGGATTTCAAGAAGGCTTTTGATAAGGTTCCACATGAGAGGCTGTGGGAAAAATTAAAGCACGTGGGGTCGGGGGTAATATGGTGGCACGGATTGAGAATTGGTTGACAGACCGGAAACAGAGAGTGGGAATAAATGGGTCTTTTTTCCGGGTGGCAGGCGGTGATTAGTGGTGTACCCGCAGGGATCAGCGCTTGGGCCCCAGCGATACACGATGTATATATAAATGACTTGGATGAGGGGAACCAAATGCAATATTTCCAAGTTTGCTAATGACACAAAACTGGGTGGGGTTGTGGGTTGTGAGGAGGATGCAAGGAGGCTTCAGGGCGATTTAGACAAGTTGTGTGTGTGGGCAAACACACGGCAGATGCAGTATAACGTGGATAAATGTGAAGTTATACGCTTTGATGCAAAAAAGAGTATTATTTAAATGGTGATATATTGGGGAATGTGGATGAACAAAGGGATCTGGGTGTCCTTGTACACCAGTCAATGAAAGTAAACAGGCAGGTGCAGCAAGCAGTAAAGAAGGTAAATGGTATGTTGGCCTTCATTGCAAGAGGATTTGAGTTCAGAAGTAAGGATGTCTTACTGCAGCTGTACAGGGCCTTGGTGAGACCACACCTGGAGAATTGGGTGCAGTTTTGATCTCCCTACCTAAGAAAGGATATACTTGCTATAGAGGGAGTGCAGCGGCCGGTGGTTGGGTGGGGGTGGGCGAGACGGTGGTTGGTGGGGGTGGGAGAGGCGGCGAGTGGGTGGGGGTGGGAGAGGCGGCGGGTGGGTGGGTGGGGGTGGGAGAGGCGGTGGGTGGGTGGGTGGGGGTGGGAGAGGCGGCGGGTGGGTGGGAGGGGGTGGGAGAGGCGTCGGGTGTGTGGGTGGGGGTGGGAGAGGCGGTGGGTGGGTGGGTGGGTGGGTGGGGGTGGAAGAGGCGGTGGGTGGGTGGGTGGGTGGGTGGGGGTGGGAGAGGCGGTGGGTGGGTGGGTGTGCGAGAGGCGGTGGGTGGGTGGGTGGGGGTGGGAGAAGCGGTGGGAGGGTGGGTGGGGGTGGGTGAGGCGGCGGGTGGGAGGGTGGGGGTGGGAGAGGCGGTGGGTGGTTGGGTGGGGATGGGTGAGGCGGTGGGTGGGTGGGTGGGGGTGGGTGAGACGGTGGGTGGGTGGGTGGGGGTGGGAGAGGCAGTGGGTGGTTGGGTGGGGATGGGTGAGGCGGTGGGTGAGTGGGTGGGGGTGGGAGAGGCAGTGGGTGGGTCGGGGTGGGAGAGGGGGCGGGTGGGTGGGTGGGGGTGGGAGAGGGGGCGGGTGGGTGGGTGGGGGTGGGAGAGGCAGTGGGTGGGTCGGGGTGGGAGAGGGGGCAGGTAGGTGGGTGGGGGTGGGAGAGGGGGCGGGTGGGTGGGTGGGGGTGGGAGAGGCGGTGGGTGGGTGGGTGGGTGGGGGTGGGAGAGGCGGCGGGTGGGTGGGAGGGGGTGGGAGAGGCGTCGGGTGTGTGGGTGGGGGTGGGAGAGGCGGTGGGTGGGTGGGTCGGGGTGGGAGAGGCGGTGGGTGGGTGGGTGGGAGGGGGTGGGAGAGGCGTCGGGTGTGTGGGTGGGGGTGGGAGAGGCGGTGGGTGGGTGGGTGGGTAGGGGTGGGAAAGGCGGCGGGTGGTTGGGTGGGGGTGGGAGAGGCAGGGGGTTTGTGGGTGGGGGTGGGAGAGGCGGCGGGTGGGTGGGTGGGGGTGCGATAGGCAGGGGATTGGTTGGTGGGGGTGGGAGAGGCAGTGGGTGGGTGGGTGGGGCTGGGAGAGGCGGTGGGTGGGGGTGTGAGAGGCGGTGGGTGGGTGGGGGTGGGAGAGGGGCTGGGTGGGAGGGTGGGGGTGGGAGAGGGGGTGGGTGGGTGGGTGGGTGTGGGATAGGCGGGGGGTGGGTGGGTGGGTGGGGGTGGGAGAGGCAGTTGGTGGGAGGGGGTGGGAGAGGCAGCGTGCGGGTGGGGGTGGGAGAGGCGGCGGGTGGGTGGGTGGGGGTGGGAGAGGCGGTGGGTGGGTGGGTGGGTGGGGGTTGGAGAGGCGGTGGGTGGGTGGGGTTGGGAGAGGCGGTGGGAGGGGGTGAGAGAGGCGGAGGGTGGGTGGGTGTGTGGTGGTGGGAGAGGCAGTTGGTGGGTGGGGGTGGGAGAGGCAGTGGGTGGGTGGGACGGCTGGTGGGTGGGTGGGGGTGGGAGAGGCAGTTGGTGGGCGGGGGTGGGAGAGGCAGTGGGTGGCAGCGGCGGCGGGTGGGTGGGTGGTGGTGGGAGAGGCAGGGGGTTGGTGGGTGGGTGGGGGTGGGAGAGGCGGTGGGTGTGTGGGTGGGAGTGGGAGAGGGTGTGGGTAGGTGGTGGGTGGGAGAGGCGGCGGGTGGGTGGGTGGGGGTGGGAGAGGTGGTGGGTGGGTGGGTGGGGGTCGGAGAGGCGGCGGGTGGGTGGGGGTGGGAGAGGCGGTGGGTGGGTGGGAGAGACGGCGGGTGGGTGGGTGGGGGTGGGAGAGGCGGCGGGTGGGTGGGTGGCTGGTGGGGGGAGAGGCGGCGGATGGGTGGGTGGGTGGGGGTGGGAGAGGCGGCGGGTGGTTGGCTGGGACTGGGTGAGGCGGTGGGTGGGTTGGTGGGGGTGGGAGAGGCGGTGGGTGGGTGGGTGAGGGTGGGTGAGGCGGGGGGTGAGTGGGTGGGGGTGGGAGAGGCGGCGGGTGGTTGGGTGGGACTGGGTGAGGCGGTGGGTGGGTTGGTGGGGGTGGGAGAGGCGGTGGGAGGATGGGTGAGGGTGGGTGAGGCGGGGGGTGGGTGGGTGGGGCTGGGAGAGGCGGTGGGTGGGTGGGTGGGTGGGGGTGGGAGAGGCGGTGGGTGGGTGGGTGTGGGAGAGGCGGTGGGTGGGTGGGTGGGGGTGGGAGAGGTGGTGGGAGGGTGGGGGTGGGAGAGGCAGTGGGTGGGTAGGTGTGGGAGAGGCGGCGGGTGGGTGGGTGGGGGTGGGAGAGGCGGGTGGGGGTGGGATTGGCGGTGGGTGTGTGGGTGAGGGTGGGAGAGGCGGTGAGTGGGTGGGTGGGGGTGGGTGATGTGGGGGGTGGGGTTTGGAGAGGTGGCGGGTGAATGGGTGGGTGGGGGTGGGAGAGGCAGCGGGTGTGTGGGTGGGTGATGTTGGGAGAGGTGGTGGGTGGGTGGGTGAGGGTGGGAGACGCGGTTGGTGGGTGGGGTTGGGAGAGGTGGTGGGTGGTTGGGTGGGGTTTGGAAGGTGGCGGGTGAATGGGTGGGACTGGGTGAGGCGGTGGGTGGGTTGGTGGGGGTGGGAGCGGCGGTGGGAGGGTGGGTGAGGGTGGGTGAGGGTGGGTGAGGCGGGGGGTGGGTGGGTGGGGCTGGGAGAGGCAGTGGGTGGGTGGGTGGGTGGGGGTGGAAGAGGCGGTGGGTGGGTGGGGGTGGGAGAGGCGGTGGGTGGGTGGGTGGGTGGGGGTGGGAGAAGCGGTGGGTGGGTGGGGGTGGGAGAGGCGGTGGGTGGGTGGGTGGGTGGGGGTGGGAGAAGCGGTGGGTGGGTGGGTGTGGGAGAGGCGGTGGGTGGGTGGGGGTGGGAGAGGCGGCGGGTGGGAGGGTGGGGGTGGGAGAGGCGGTGGGTGGTTGGGTGGGGATGGGTGAGGCGGTGGGTGGGTGGGTGGGGGTGGGTGAGACGGTGGGTGGGTGGGGGTGGGAGAGGCGGTGGGTGGGTGGGTGGGTGGGTGGGGGTGGCAGAAGAAGTGGGTGGGTGGGGGTGGGAGAGGCGGTGGGTGGGCGGGTGGGTGGGGGTGGGAGAGGCGGTGGGTGGGTGGGTGGTAGAGGCGGTGGGTGGGTGGGTGGGGGAGGGGACGGGTGGGTGGGAGGGGGTGAAGAGGGGGAGGGTGGGTGGGGTGTGAGAGGGGGTGGGTGGTGGGTGGGGGTGGGAGAGGCGGCGGATGGGTGGGGGTGGGAGAGGGGGTGGGTGGTGGGTGGGAGAGGCGGTGGGTGGGTGGGTGGATGGTGTTGGGAGAGGAAGTTGGTGGGTGGGGGTGGGAGAGGCAGTGGGTGGGTAGTTGTGGGAGAGGCGGCGGGTGGATGGGTGGGTGGGGGTGGGAGAGGCGGGTGGGGGTGGGATTGGCGGTGGGTGTGTGGGTGAGGGTGGGAGAGGCGGTGAGTGGGTGGGTGGGGGTGGGTGAGGCGGGGGGTGGGGTTTGGAGAGGTGGCGGGTGAATGGGTGGGTGAGGGTGGGAGAGGCTGCGCGTGGGTGGGTGGAGGTGGGAGAGGCGGCGGGTGGGTGGGTGGGGGCGGGAGACGCGGTGGGTGGGTGGGGTTGGGAGAGGTGGTGGGTGGTTGGGTGGGGTTTGGAAGGTGGCGGGTGAATGGGTGGGTGGGGGTGGGAGAGGCGGTGGGTGGGTGGGTGGGGGTGGGTGAGGCGGGGGGTGGGTGAGGCGGGGGGTGGGTGGGTGGGGGTGGGAGAGGCGGTGGGTGGGTGGGTGGTAGAGGCGGTGGGTGGGTGGGTGGGGGAGGGGATGGGTGGTGGGTGGGGGTGGGAGAGGCGGCGGATGCGTGGGGGTGGGAGAGGGGGTGGGTGGTGGGTGGGAGAGGCGGTGGGTGGGTGGGTGGGTGGGTGGGGTTGGGAGAGGCGGTGGGTGGGTGGGAGGGGGTGAGAGAGGCGAAGGGTGGGTGGGTGCGTGGTGTTGGGAGAGGCAGTTGGTGGGAGGGGGTGGGAGAGGCAGTGGGTGGGTGGGGCGGCAGATGGGTGGGTGGGGGTGGGTGGGTGGGTGGGTGGGTGGTGTTGGGAGAGGAAGTTGGTGGGTGGGGGTGGGAGAGGTGGCAGTGGGTGGGTGGGGCAGGGGGTGGGATAGGCGGCGGGTGTGAGGGTGGGGGTGAGGGTGGGAGAGGCGGCGGGTGGGAGGGTGGGGGTGGTAGAGGCGGCGGGTGGTTGGATGGGGATGGGTGAGGCGGTGGGTGGGTGAGACGCTGGGTGGGTGGGGGTGGGAGAGGCGGCGGGTGGGTGGGTGCGTGGGGGTGGGAGAGGCGGCGGATGGAGGGTGGGGGTGGGAGAGGCGGCGGGTGGGTGGGTGGGTGGGGGTGGGAGAGGCGGCGGGTGGGTGGGGGTTGGAGAGATGGCGGGTGTGAGGGTGGGTGGGGTCGGAGATGCGGTGGGTGTGTGGGTGGGTGGGGGTGGGAGAGGCGGCGGGTGTGTGGGGCTGGGAGAGGCGGTGGGTGGGTGGGTGGGTGGGTGGGGGTGGGAGAGACGGAGGGTGGTTGGCTGAGGCTGGGTGAGGCGGTGGGTGGGTTGGTGGGGGTGGGAAAGGCGGTGGGTGGGTGAGTGGGTGGGGGTTGGTGAGGCGGGGGTGGGTGGGTGGGGGTGAGAGAGGCGGTGGGTGGGAGAGGCGGTGGGTGGGAGAGGCGGTGGGTGGGAGGGTGGGTGGGGGTGGGAGAGGCGGTGGGTGGGTGGGTGTGGGAGAGTCGGTGGGTGGGTGGGTGGGGGTGGGAGATGCGGTGGGTGGGTGGGTGGGTGGGGGTGGGTGAGGCAGTGGGTGGGTGGGTGTAGGAGAGGCGGTGGGTGGGTGTGAGGGGGTGGGAGAGGCGGTGGGTGGGAGGGTGTGGGAGAGGCGGTGGGTGGGTAGGTGCGGGAGAGGCGGCGGGTGGGAGGGGATGGGTGGGTGGGAGGGGGTGAGAGAGGCGGCGGGAGGGTGGGGGTGGGAGAGGGGGTGGGTGGTGGGTGGGAGAGGCGGTGGGTGGGGGTGGGAGAGGCGGTGGGTGGGTGGGGGTGGGAGATGCGGTGGGTGGGTGGGTGGGTGGGGGTGGGAGAGGCGGTGGGTGGGTGGGTGGGTGGGGGTGTGAGAGGCGGTGGGTGGGTGGGTGGGTGGGGGTGGGAGAGGCGGTGGGTGGGTGGGTGGGTGGGGGTGTGAGAGGCGGTGGGTGGGTGGGTGGGTGGGGGTGGGAGAGGCGGTTGATGGGTGGGTGGGTGGGGGTGGGAGAGGAGGCGGGTGGGTGGGTGGGGGTGGGAGAGGCGGTGGGTGGGTGGGTGGGTGGCGGTGGGAGAGGCGGCGGGTGGGGGGGTGGGGGTGGGACAGGGGGTGGGTGAGTCGGGGTGGGAGAGGCGGTGGGTGGGGGTGGGTGAGGCGGTGGTTGGGTGGGGGTGGGAGAGGTGGCGGGTGTGTGGGTGGGTGGGGGTGGGAGAGGCGGTGTTTGGGTGGGGGTGGGAGAGGCGGTGGGTGGGTGGTGGGTGGGGGTGGGAGAGGCGGTGGGTGGGTGGGTGGGGGTGGGTGAGACGGTGGGTGGGTGGGTGGGGGTGGGAAAGGCGGCGGGTGGGTGGGTGGGGGTGGGAGAGGCGGCGGATGGGAGGGTGGGGGTGGGAGAGGCGGCGGGTGTGTGGGGGTGGGAGAGATGGCGGGTGGGTGGGTGGGGGTGGGAGAGGCGGCGGGTGGTTGGCTGAGGCTGGGTGAGGCGGTGGGTGGGTGGGTGGGTGGGTGGGGGTTGGTGAGGCGGGGGTGGGTGGGGGTGGGAGAGGCGGTGGGTGGGAGAGGCGGTGGGTGGGAGGGTGTGGGAGAGGCGGCGGGTGGGAGACGCGGGTGGGTGGGTGGGGGAGGGGATGGGTGGGTGGGAGGGGGTGAGAGAGGCGGCGGGTGGGTGGGTGGGTGGGGGTGGGAGAGGCGATGGGTGGGTGGGGGTGGGAGAGGCGGTGGGTGGGTGGGTGGGTGGGTGGGGGGTGGGAGAGACGGTTGATGGGTGGGTGGGTGGGGGTGGGAGAGGCGGCGGGTGGGTGGGTGGGGGTGGGAGAGGCGGACGGGTGGGTGGGTGGGGGTGGGAGAGGCGCTGGGTGGGTGGGTGGGGGTGGGAGTGTGGGTGGGAGAGGCGGCGGGTGGGTAGGTGGGGGTGGGAGAGGCAGACGGGTGGGTGGGTGGGAGTGGGAGAGGCGGTGGGTGGGTGGGTGGGGGTGGGGGTGGGAGAGGCGGTGGGTGGGTGGGGGTGGGAGAGGCGGTGGGTGGGTGGGTGGGTGGGGGTGGGAGAGGCGGTGGGTGGGTGGGTGGGAAGGTGGTGGGTGGGAGAGGCGGTGGGTGGGTGGGTGGGAAGGTGGTGGGTGGGAGAGGTGGTGGGTGGGTGGGTGGGGCTGGGAGAGGCGGTGGAAGAGGCGGCTGGTGGGTGGGTTGGTTGGGGTGGGAGAGTTGGTTGGTGGGTGGGTTGGTTGGGGTGGGAGAGGCGGCGGGTGGGTGGGTGGGGGTGGGAAGGTGGTGGGTGGGAGAGGCGGTGGGTGGGTGGGTGGGTGGGGGTGGGAGAGGTGGGGGGTGGGTGGGTGAGGGTGGGTGAGGCGGGGGGTGGGTGGGTGGGGGTTTGTGAGGCGGTGGGTGGGTGGGTGGGTGGAGGTGGGAGAGGCGGTGTGTCAGTGGGTGTGGGAGAGGCGGTGGGTGGGTGGGGGTGGGAGAGGCAGTGGGTGGGTAGGTGTGGGAGAGGCGGCGGGTGGGTGGGTGGGGGTGGGAGAGGCGGGTGGGGGTGGGATTGGCGGTGGGTGTGTGGGTGAGGGTGGGAGAGGGGTGGGAGAGGCAGCTGGTGTGTGGGTGGGTGGGGGTGGGAGAGGCGGCGGGTGTGTGGGTGGGTGGGGGTGGGAGAGGCGGCGGGTGGGAGGGTGGGTGGGGGTGGGAGAGGCGGCGGGTGGGAGGGTGGGTGGGAGGGTGGGTGGGGGTGGGAGAGGCAGTGTGTGGGTGGGGGTGGGAGAGGAGGCGGGTGGGTGGGAGTGGGAGAGGTGGCGGGTGTGTGGGTGGGTGGGGGCGGGAGATGCGGCGGATGTGTGGGTGGGTGGGGGTGGGAGAGGCGGCGGGTGTGTGGGTGGGTGGGGGTGGGAGAGGCGGTGGGTGTGTGGGTGAAGGTGGGTGAGGCGGGGGGTGGGTGGGTGGGGGTGGGAGAGGCGGTGGGTGGGTGGGTGGGGGTGGGTGAGGCGGGGGATGGGGTTTGGAGAGGTGGCGGGTGAAAGGGTGGGTGGGGGTGGGAGAGGCGGCGGGTGGGTGGGTGAGGCGGAGGGTGGGTGGGTGGGGGTGGGTGAGACGGTGGGTGGGGGGGTGGGAGAGGCAGTGGGTGGGTGGGTGTGGGAGAGGCGGTGGGTGGGTGGGTGGGGGTGGGAAGGCGGTGGGTGGGAGAGGCGGTGGGTGGGTGGGTGGGGCTGGGAGAGGTGGGGGGTGGGTGGGTGAGGGTGGGTGAGGCGGGGGGTGGGTGGGTGGGGGTTTGAGAGGCGGTGGGTGGGTGGGTGGGTGGAGGTGGGAGAGGCGGTGTGTCGGTGGGTGTGGGAGAGGCGGTGGGTGGGTGGGGGTGGGAGAGGCGGGGGGCGGGTGGGTGGGGATGGGAGAGGCGGTGGATGGGTGGGGGTGGGAGAGGCGGTGGGTGGATGGTGATGGGAGAGGCGGTGGGTGGGTGGG